>NC_057811.1:301239033-301271176 GCF_018294505.1 Triticum aestivum
CTCGAATACGTAATGCACACACATACCTCTCTAGGCCCTGCCAAATGCATCAACTACACATTCACACATGTTACATCACGTACCCCATTGATCTAAAAAGCCCTCTCTTCACAGTTATTTTGCATACAACCTTCCTTTTGAATAAAGTGTGGCCAAAAAAATATTTTAGAATTTCTACATATATGCAACATTACAAAGTTATATGGAGGAGTATGAACGCTTGCATTGCATGGTGCCCACAATGATATTTATTCCGCACTGTGAATTTGTATATTTTTATACTATATATAAAGTTAGTCATAATAAAGAGAAACGAAGAGCAACTCTCTCCATTGCATACCCCCCTCTACGCCCCTTTCATGTACGAACACAAACTATCTCCAGGTCCTCTAAAAGTAAACCCCCAACACATTCACGCATGTTTCATATCTCTCTCGCGATATATATAGTGACGATCATTGTATTTGAAGCAAAAGCACAATACGTACATTGACTTCAGAATCCACTCATTACGGTCGCCATTTACGTTTTTTGGTTATTATACATTCACGGGCTCACCGTACAACTCTGTATTTTCTCAAGACACGACTAGTTGACCAGTTAAACGCTCCACGTGGCACCTCTAGTGTTGCATCACATTATCTCACTACCACCGGGCCCACCTGTCGGCTTGTATCTACTCTACATCTACACTCTTATAAAATACTAGCAAGATGCCCATGCGTTGCACAGAACATCAAGATGCATTTGTATGGGTAGTTTATCTTGTGGGAGAAAAGGATGAACAAGGGAAGGCCTTATTTGTAAGTGTGGAGAGGGGTGTGGGTATCTTTTTGGAAAATTGCCATAGTTTCCTTCCTATCCGTCAGAAATAGATCGGACGGCCTATATTGCAGGATGGCAGGCACACGCCCCTAAGATAAACACCAAGGCGCTGCTTCCCCGGCGTAATAGGCAGACTAGCGCCTGTTATGCCAGGGAATGCTTCCGTTATTTGGGAATCAACTGACAAGGAATTGAAATTCAGGGGGGCGATGGACCTCTATCTAAGCTGAAATAGTATATGAGGAGAAACCTTGTGCATCGCGAGTTACTAGGAACATCTGGTATCAAGAATAAGCGGTCAACTAGTGTCTTCTGTGGGATGAATACCGTGCAAGCAGACACGTAATATTTGCACGAATAAGGGGAGAGGAGTACCGTTTTCGGTTGCCGGTGTGGTCGCCTCCATATGTCGCGCCGATCTTCTTCTTTTTGCCGGGGAAACCGATGTTCTGGAGGAGGGTGCAGGCTTGGACGAACCCATGGCAAAATTGTTGACTGTGTTGCCGTGGCCGTATGTCGGCGGAGGGGAAGCAGATCCGAGGCGGCGAAGGACGGCATAGCAGGAACAGCTCCTGTGCGGTGGAGGGTGGCAAAGTTGGAGCGGCAGCGGTGAGGCGCAGGACCACGTGGTTGAACTGGCTCGGGTACGGACGTCTCGGCCTCGTCTTCAACTACTAGCCGTGGAGGGCGTTGCGGTTGAGGTTGCGGTGGACGACGACGTCGGGGTATCGTCTCCAGCGTGATGGAGGAGGGCGGCAGTTGATGGGTGGAATGGGGTGGCAGACGGAGGACGCCGGGGTTTCGCGGCTGGTGGAGAGGTAGTTTTTGCGCCCACGGAGTACGAATGGGGAATCGGACGGGTGTGTAGGGGGAGGGGCGAGAACCATGTTTCGGTCTGGGACGCGCTTGTTTTTGGCTTTTTTGAACAGAAGATGGGACGCGCTTGTTTGAAATTTGGGGAAAGTACAAACTTTGCCCCCCTCTTAAATTTCGGACCTACTGCAGGTCGGGGGTAGGATAGTAATCCCAGGTGTCCCAAATAGTGGGCGGGAGCGATTTCACCCGTGCGCATGTGTGCTTAGGCGGCTATTGTGTATGAATGTTTTTCGGAGGTTGTTGCGTGGCGTCTAGATGAAGCTACAAACCTACCCCGGTTTAGACCTTTGGACGTCGGGCCGGTAGGTTTCACGGGTCGGAGTTATTAGAAAAGTAATTTCCTTGTACTACCGAACATTGGTCTCACGTGGTTTTGGGCGAGTAGAGGCTCTTTTGGCGCTTCGTTCGAAATTTTGAAACACAAGCATTCACGTTTAGAGTACTCTTGAACTTTGAGGATTGACCTAAATAGACAACGTTAAATTTGACCTTGTATGTTTGACAACCTCATTAAATTATCCGCTTCTTTTTGAAATTTTGACACTTGAAAATCCTATAACTACGATTATTTTGGAATGGAGGAGCTAAATTTGAATCTATTTTGTACACGACTACATATGCTATTATGTACAAAATCAGAGCAAAGATTGATGCCCCCATAATTTAGGTATGATTTACAAATGCCATGATATCAAATTCAAATAATTGAATGGACTTCAGGTTGAATTCGATTTTTTTAAACCACCTTAAGTTGAATTCAAATGTATGCTAGTTCATAGGTAGCTATTTATAATGTTCATTGTGTAACTTTCGTATGTATCATGTGCTTTACACACACAACATGAACTATACTCACGTTTATATTCGATTGCTAATGCGATGCATTGTCTGGAGTTCAAAATACTAACTATGTGGATCAATTGTGTCGAATAATAACATAGACAAGCTCAAATTCGATAGAATCTAGATGTCTGATGGATCAATGACCGTTCCTTACGCGAATTGCAAATATCATGATCCCATCCTAATATTTGGATACAATTTGTATCTTTAATCAATGTGTACAGCAGTCTTGTACGTGTAGTTTCACTCTCCATCGGTGGTCTCTCACACATGCTCACACACTCTCTCCTGAGGTGTCTTTCTCGCACACATGCTCTCGATATAACCCTCCCTCCCTCTCGTAACCATTTGCGACTGTTTTCACTAACCTTTATCACAAGCAATTTTCCTCTCGCAAGCATACACACGCACAATCCCCATCGACCCTTTCTATATACATAGACCTGCCTACGTGTCTCCTGTACGCACATTATCTTTAGGCCCGTTTCTCACGCATTGTCTCACACCTCTCTTCCTAATCGACGAGTATGATTCTAGCAGAGCATTCTGTACGATGCCCCTTAAAGTTAGGTTGGATGAATAGTAATATCAGAGATAAAGGGGTTACCTTAGTCCGAGAACCTAGGGTTACAAATCCTAGCCGGCTTTGTCAGTGGACATAGAGTCCTTCAAAATTATGCTATCTTTGTCTTGTACGACTAGTCATCCATGGGTCTCCCTAAATGCGTAACGGGCCGACCAATGTGGCGCAGGACGGAACCGAATGAAGGGCATCACCTCGACCCACCGGACCTCACGCGGTGACACACCCTCTGCCCCCACATCTCGTTATCTTCTCACACCCACACATACCAACACAGACACCACACACACACAAAAATATTCTCCTGGTGTCTCTATCCACTCCCCCCTTGCATATACACACTCAAGGGAATCTCTCGTCGTGACGTCATATTCATCTCTCTCTCTCTAGACCACTCTCATTTCTCGTGCTATCTCTCCCACGCCCCCCCCCCGCCGGCGCCTCTATCCATGCCTCTCTCGAATACGTAATACACACACATACCTCTCTAGGCCCTGCCAAATGCATCAACTACACATTCACACATGTTACATCACGTACCCCATTGATCTAAAAAGCCCTCTCTTCACATTTATTTCGCATACAACCTTCCTTTTGAATAAAGTGTGGCCAAAAAAATATTTTAGAATTTCTACATATATACAACATTACAAAGTTATATGGAGGAGTATGAACGCTTGCATTGCATGGTGCCCACAATGATATTTATTCCGCACTGTGAATTTGTATATTTTTATACTATATATAAAGTTAGTCATAATAAAGAGAAACGAAGAGCATCTCTCTCCATTGCATACCCCCCTCTACGCCCCTTTCATGTACGAACACAAACTATCTCCAGGTCCTCTAAAAGTAAACCCCCAACACATTCACGCATGTTTCATCTCTCTCGCGCGATATATACAGTGACGATCATTGTATTTGAAGCAAAAGCACAATACGTACATTGACTTCAGAATCTACTCATTACGGTCGCCATTTACGTTTTTTGGTTATTATACAGTCACGGGCTCACCGTACAACTCTGTATTTTCTCAAGACACGACTAGTTGACCAGTTAAACGCTCCACGTGGCATCTCTAGTGTTGCATCACATTATCTCACTACCATCGGGCCCACCTATCGGCTTGTATCTACTCTACATCTACACTCTTATAAAATACTAGCAAGATGCCCATGCGTTGCACAGAACATCAAGATGCATTTGTATGGGTAGTTTATCTTGTGGGAGAAAAGGATGAACAAGGGAAGGCCTTATTTGTAAGTGTGGAGAGGGGTGTGGGTATCTTTTTGGAAAATTGCCATAGTTTCCTTCCTATCCGTCAGATATAGATCGGACGGCCTATATTGCAGGATGGCAGGCACACCATCATCACTGACTATGCTTTTTATAAGAGTAGGGATAAAATACACTCTTATAAAAAACATAGTTGGTGATGATGGTGTGCCTGCCATCCTGCAATATAGGCCGCCCGATTTATATCTGACGGATAGGAAAGAAACTATGACAATTTTGCAAAAAGGTACCCACACACCTCTCCACATTTGAAAATAAAGCCTTCCACGTTCATCATTTTCTCTCACAAGATAAACTAGTCATACAAATGCATCTTGACGTTACGTGCAACGCACGAGCATCTTGCTAGTAAGAATGAAAACAAACGACAAAAAAATATTGGACGGTGGTTCGAAGTCATGACCGCGGGCACAGCGGACAAGGTGGCCTTGTATTGGTATGCTGAGTCGTCTGTTTTAACACACAGGAGCCGGTGTTGTGATTATACATACACGCGCGCATGCACACGAACTTCATGCACGCAACACTCACAGGAACACATGCACCCACGCACGCACACAACACTCACACGTACACACACAGCCACGCACGCCCGCAACACTCACACGCACACACGCACGCATGCATGCACACACCAGTACACCACACGACCAACACACACTCTCACGCTCAAGTGCTCAACTTACATGTGCATGCACACACATCAGGCCCTGACGGACACATACACAACCAGGTGATTCCCGCGCACGGGGTGGAGTCTTGTCGCGCCTGCGTAAATTTGTGTTTATCTAACCTTTTCCCTATGCGAACTGACAGGTGGGACCCACAAGGAACGTGGTCAATTTAACTAGTCAACATGGTGCCACGCAGACTATTTGGCTGGTCAACAGAGTGCAATCCGATGTTGAACCGTGAGCAAGTGACCGTATAATCACCACAAAACGTATATAGTGACCGTAATCAGCTTATTCTGAAGTTCGGTGAACGTATTACGCTTTTTCTCTCTGTAGGCCCTCCAAAACTACATCTCTAGACGTTCTCGCATGTTACATCTAACAACTATGCAATACATCACTACTACTACACTCTAACACAACAAATCATATGTGTTTTTAGTTTTACTAAATATCATATTGTTACTTAATTATTTAGTTTTCATACATTAAAATTGCCTTTGAAATGTATGGCCAGTATCATATACCACGCGGGAAAAATCCCGCTCTTTCCTGTTTAATCGGGTTTGTATCGATGGATCGTGCGAAACAGCAAAACTATAGTACTATATACAGTACAAGTGACAATTCACTGGGCCGTCGTGTCTTGTACTCCTCCGTCGTAAGAGTGGAGCGCTCGCTTTCATAAATCTTCTAGTCCCTTTCGCCGACATGTGGGACATCAAGCTACCGGGCCCACGTGCCATACCGGAATATAGTGCAGAGCAGCCGGGGTGAAGCACCCAGTCCTGGCGCCGGCGTAGTAATGAACAAAGAGGCGTCAAATCACAAAGTTGCACCTTTCCCGCAGTTAAGTTGGAGGGACGAAGTAATAATGCTAAAAAAGAAGTTGGAGGGACGAAGCAACCATCATTTCACTCGTTGCTGAATCCGCTTCTCCCTCATCTTCTTCAAGTTAACCACGTGTTGCTTCTTCCATTGCTCTGCCTCATGTGGGAAGCGGATCGGCTTGGTAAAGCACTGACACGTGGGACCGCATGTTAGCAAACCGCCAGGACAACGTCCTCTAAAAATAAGAAACCTCCCCCGCCATCCGCGCGGCAAAATCACCTCCTTTTTACTAATCTTGATTCTATAATTTTTAGGTCAATATAATTGAGATTTGTATAGATAGCACACAGGAGCAAAACCAAGTGGTACAGTTAAGGGCATCCACAATGTGTAGCCAAATGTGAAAATAGCTTTTGGCATCGTGCGAACCATTGTGGACGGTGTTGCCAAAGCCAAAAGGATGGAACCGAAGCTCCCTGATTGATTGATTGAAGGAATAGAAAAATGCGATGTCTCTCCTCTTTCTCCCGTGCTTGGACGCATGTACAATATAGAGGACAGAGTCCACTCCCCTGTCCCTTTTATCACAAATCACAAAGTAGTGAGGCGTCAAATCACAAATCATGAACGAAGCAACCATCATTTCACTCTTCGCTGGCTCCGCTTCTCCATCGTCTTCTTCGAGAAACCATCTCACCGCACTAAGCTGGACGGACGACGCTATTGTGTACGAGTAGTACTAGTACATTTATGCGTCCTTTGGTTCAACGGACTTCCTGGATGCAAATAACGCGGTTGTCTCGGCTTGCAGGCGGCACTTGCGAATGACTTACCGTGGTCTCCCTCAATGGTGTTCTCCGTCGAACGCACTTCGCCAAACCACAACGTTTGAGATATCGTCGACGTCACCGCAATGAGGAAGGAACTCAAATATAGTTACTACCTCCATTTTTTTGTACACAAGGAAAGTATATCAAAATTATAATTTGTAAAAGGCAACTAACACTAATCGAGGCAAAATGATGGGGTTTGCCTCGTACTAGCAACCAAGGACATTAATATCCCCTGCATGCATGCGGAAGTGAGAAGGTTGGTTTGCGTGGCGCTGCATTAATCAAGCGATGAGGAGTGAGATGGTTAGCTCTTTGGGCTTTGGAGAAAAAAATGCATTAATTGACACGTGAAACGAGGATTTGTATCGATTATTCCCGCGAAGGAAAACCCCGCCTTTCTTTTTTAACACTAGTACTCCTAGTACGTAGTAGTACCTACTTATCCTGTTTGGGTCTAGGCCTTGCATTGCCATACTTCACCACACATTTTTGCCAAGCTTGCCTAAAGTTTTCAAAATGAAAAGGAGGTACACTTGCACACGGTTGTCGCGGTCGCACCGCACCCTCACACGGTCGCTCCTGCACGTCGCGGTCGCACCGCATGCTCACATGTACAGTCGCTCCTGCACGCCGCAAACCCAACCAAGGGAACGCACCCTCACTGACACATGCTGTCGCATGTGAACAAACCAAACTGAGCCATCCTACCGCTGACACATAATTTTCGTTCATAGAGTATGTTTATCCAACCGCATGTAGGGGAGTATCCGTACGGCCCGTGCGGTGGTCTGTTGGGGAAGAAGAGGTGAGGAAGAAGGGTTAGGAGACGTAGTATATTCATCCAACCGCCTAAAATGGTAGACTGATCCAAGTCAGGCGATTTTCATAACAATATATGTTTTTACACAGCAAAAGATCCATAAAAAAAAGAACATAAAGAAAAACTATCACTGCTCGCGGAACGAGACAGCCTCGTCGTCTTTGGCTGCCGGCGCGAACCAGCTGTAGCTGCCGACGTGTGTCTCCGCACCGTGGTTGTCCTCGTCCTCCAGCTACTCGTTCACGCGGAGCGTGCGGGCGCTCTGCACGGACGAGAGCACCGCCCGGTTCAAGTCGAGGACGTCCTGTTCCGCCTGCAGGAGGGCCTCGATGGCAGCGGCATCCGTGCGCTCTGCGTCGAGTCGAGCCTCCGGCGCCCGGTTCAAGTCCAGGACGTCCGGTTCTACCTCCAGGAGGGCCTCGATGAGAGCGGCATCCGCCGCTCCGCGTCGAGTTGAGCCTCTGCCGCCCGGTTCAAGTCCAGGACGTCCGGTTCCGCCTGCAGGAGGGCCTCGATGGCAGCGGCATCTGCGCGCTCCACCTCAAGTTGAGCCTCCGCCGCCCGGTTCACATCCACGACATCCGGTTCCACCTGCAGGAGAGCCTCGATGGAAGCGGCATGCGCGTGCTCCGTGTCGAGTTGAGCCTCTGCCTCCCGGTCCTCCCTTAGTATCGCCAGGTTGAACTGCTGGTCCGCCTGCACCATGGGGGACTCGGACGCCGGCACGAAGTCGACGTCCATCGTCTCATACCCATCGCGGGCCTTCTGCGCCGCAAGCTCTGCCATGAACATTGGATCGACTTCCTCCTCCTCGTAGCTTGGCTCCAGAGAATGCGGGGATTGGCCTACCACAAAGCGAGCTTGGGAACGGAGGTCTCTGGCGCCGACCGCCGCCGCGATTTTTGCGCGGCGCACCGACGTCAGCATCTTGTAGTACGTGATCTTGCGGCGCACCATGGCTTTCCTGCAACTAGGGGAAGCTTGATGCGGGCTAGGGGATCGAAAGGTGGGGGAAGGGGCTGGAGATTAGGTGTGGTTTTAGGGCAGCGGCTGGCGTAGGCCGAGCAGCGAAGGTTCTGGTGTGAATAGTGGTTCCGGTGATGACCGGTCAATCGGTTTTGACTGTCATCGCTCTTGTCGCGTTCGCGTTGCAGCCTGGCACGCTGGACCCTCCACGTCGCTCACCGAATGGAACGTGCTTCGTCTTGTGTTTTCGCTCGCTTGTGGGACCGCAGTTGAGAGCAAACCGACGTCCCTCCCCCTCCCCCGCCCGCGTCATTTTATGCAGAGTAAATAAAAACAGAGGGAGTATACTATGGATGAGGATCCCCTAACGTGGCCGAACCCATTGAGTAACTGACATGCGGGGCCTAGCAAGCATGTGGTCCGCCAGTAAGTGACCGAAAGGGAGGGTAAGGTAGGGATACGTATGTGAAAGGAGCTTCCAATGATATAATTTTCACATTATACATCTCATGTACTATTAATCTTGTCAATAGTCAAATGCGGTTCTGAAAAACGCATTAGAGCATGGTTAATAATATAGCCAGTTGATGGCTATAAGGAACTGCCATGTCATCTATAGCCATCATCTATTATATGCACTCATAAAGTAGTGTGGGCTATAAGGTTGGGTATTTCCCGCAAAAAAAGTTATATGGTTGGCTATTGTATTAGTAACTTTTTCCATCTCCTCTCCATCTCATTCTTCATATTTATTGTACGTATTTAACTAGGAAAGCGTATATAGGTAGGCTATTGCATGAGAGCTCACTCCCCTTACTTTTTCACATCTCTCTCCTCCACATAGGCCCTATATAAATGGAAGGAGGGAGTACAACTATGAGCACTGCATACTCTAGTACAGATGTTGTCAGTACTCCACTAGTACTATTGGACAGGGAGCTTAAAAAAAGTTACTATTGGACTGGCTATACGTGGCGAAATCCTAGTAGGAAGAACATGCGCGAGAACAAGCACATTCACGTGGTTGAAAACAAATTGGAAACCATCTCGAGTACAAATCTAGGAGTACGTACAAATCTAACAATATTGATTGGGCGTTGTTGAATGTTGATACTTTTTTATCAAAGTAGAGATACTTTGACTACACATAAAAATTATATGTAAACTAGAAAGGATAGGAGGGAGTATATTGTACGTTCAAAAACGAAACGAACATTGAATACCCTTTATATATGATTTGTGGATGCTATGATCACCGGTTCAAAATTTTGAATCCGCCTTAGGTATCACACATGCCCCCACTCATTCTCTCTCGATTTCATCTCGGGGTCCGGAGATCGATTGAAAGAGGACTAGGGTGGGTACAATACGTTCGTTTCGCTTATGAACATACAATATACTCCCTCTGATCCCCACAGCCCCCCCGGTGGGTCATTTCTATCATAGAAAAGACCAAACCTTTATCTCCTTGCACGACACTCAATTGATCTCTGAACATCAATCGATCTCGTCAACACGTGTCGGGGCATGAACCGAATGGGATGTCAAAACTAAGACGCGAAGCGACACGTAGTGGAGGCAAAGTGAAACTTTAAACGAACCGTTTGTTTGTATGCATGTCGGACAAATTACAAATAAACATTGGAAATACAAGCATGGTCTAGGCCCACATGCGAATGATACTCGGCGGAATGTTCAAATAAGGTATGCAGGAGGATGGACTTGACCGGAGGGCGACATGATCCATGGAGAAGAGGGTTGGAGAGGAATGATCAATAAGCAAACGCCACATGATTATACTTGAACGACTCAAATAAATAATAAGTTGTCTCGCTTGGCCTACATAGTGAAAGGCCTAATGCGCAACGCGGAGCACTGACGCTCGAATATGGCCGGGAAAACAGGGAAACCGACATGTGGGGCACACCTGTCGGGACGACATAGCGCAAACTAGTCCAATGGAGGAGCTGGCCCACAACCTCCTCGCCACCGGCAACCGTTCATGTGGGTCGTGGGGGCCAACAACGTGGCGCAGCTCCAGCACCGCCTCTGGACACGGCGACCGCGGTGGGTGACACGCTCATCATCGCTAGACACGGTCGCTTTCAGTGTGCCGAGGGTGGCGTTAGTGCTGTGGCAGGACCAACAGTATGTTTGGTTTGTGCCCAAGGTTGCCCCATCAAAGCATTGGGTAGCCAAAATTTTGGTTGAGGTTTTGGTTGCCCATGATTTGGCCGACATCGGCAACAATAATGAACTAGAGTTGGCTAGAGTTGATTGGCATGCCAAAAAAATGGCAAGCATCCAAACAAAGATCAATCTTTGGGTCATGACCAAAATTTTGGTAAGGTGCACTTTGGCCACAATCCAAACACACCGCAACACCCGGCTCGTCGAGGATGCACGGGGCGCCAGGACGCGTCCGCGGAGTGGTGTAGCGCGGCCAACTGCATCCTCAGGACCTGAGACCTTGCCAGGTCGTCTTGCTTTTTCAATGACATGCGTCGATCGCATGTGAGCAAAGGGCATCTCCAACATTGCCACGACCGCAGCTGACTACCCTGGTACACCAAAAACCCTCGTCCCTCGCGCCGTCGCGCGGTGTATTCCCAGCCGGCACCAGCTGCCCGCATTCATGCCGTCCGTCCGTATGCCGTCATTAAGAGGCTTGGTGCCTGAGGAACCAACTCCGGCGACTTAATGACGCACCAGGACGCTTGGCCTCACCGGAATGCGCTACTTAAAGCGACAACGGCCTGCTAACCTCCACACCATAGTGCATCGTCCTCCTACCTCGCACCACATCCGCCATGACCGCAAGCGCGAACGCTCTGTGGGAGAGCTTGTCTTCGGGGATGAAGGTCGAGGTTGCCGCCCTCGCTCAAGTCGCTGCACAAGCGGTGGCCACGCCAGCGGCCGACGACGGGAGCACCGTCAGCCAGGCGTCCTACTTGCCACCGTCCAACGTCTGGCATCGCCGAGGTCGCGGACTCTCATACGTCTCCAACGTATCTATAATTTTTTATTGTTGCATGCTATTATATTATCTGTTTTGGATGTTTATGGGCTTTATTATACACTTTTATATTATTTTTGTGAATAACCTATTAACCGGAGGCCCAGCCCAAGTTGTTGTTTTCTTGCCTATTTCAGTGTTTCAAAGAAAAGGAATATCAAACGGAGTCCAAATGGAATGAAACCTTCGGGAGAGTTATTTTTGGAACGGAAGCAATGCAGGAGACTTGGAGTAGACATCAGGGAAGCTTCGAGGTGGCCACGAGGCAGGGAGGCGCGCCTGCCCCCCTGGGCACGCCCCACCCTCGTGGGCCCCTCGTGGGTCCCCTGACCGACTTCTTTCGCCTATATATGTCCATATACCCTAAAAACATTGAGGAACAGAATAGATCGGGAGTATCGCCGGCGCAAGCCTCTGTAGCCACCAAAAACCAATCGGGACCCTGTTCCAGCACCCTGCCGGAGGGGGGGGGGAACCCTCACCGGTGCCCATCTTCATCACCCCGGTGCTCTCCATGACGAGGAGGGAGTAGTTCACCCTCGGGGCTGAGGGTATGTACCAGTAGCTATGTGTTTGATCTCTCTCTCTTTCTCGTGTTCTTGAGGTGGTATGATCTTGATGTATCGCGAGCTTTGCTATTATAGTTGGATCTTATGATGTTTCTCCCCCTCTACTCTCTTGTAATGGATTGAGTTTTCTGTTCGAAGTTATCTTATCGGATTGAGTCTTTAAGGATTTGAGAACACTTGATGTATGTCTTGCATGTTCTTATCTGTGCTAACAATGGGATATTCACGTGATCCACTTGATGTATGTTTTGGTGATCAACTTGCGAGTTCCGTGACCTTGTGAACTTATGCATAGGGGTTGGCACACGTTTTCGGCTTGACTCTCCGGTAGAAACTTTGGGGCACTCTTTGAAGTACTTTGTGTTGGTTTGAATAGATGAATCTGAGATTGTGTGATGCATATCGTATAATCATACCCACGGATACTTGAGGTGACATTGGAGTATCTAGGTGACATTAGGGTTTTGGTTGATATGTGTCTTAAGGTGTTATTCTAGTACGAACACTTGAGTAGATCGATCCAAAAGTTTAACTTTGAGGTGGTTTCGTACCCTACAATAATTTCTTCGTTTGTTCTCCAGTATTAGTGACTTTGGAGTGACTCTTTGTTGAATGTTGAGGGATAGCTATATGATCCAATTATGTGATTATTGTCGAGAGAACTTGCACTAGTGAAAGTATGAACCTTAGGCCTTGTTTCCTAGCATAGCAATACCGTTTGTTCTCACTTTTATCATTAGTTACCTTGCTGTTTTTATATTTTCAGATTACAAAAACCTATATCTACCATCCATATTTCACTTGTATCACCATCTCTTTGCCGAACTAGTGCACCTATACAATTTACCATTGTATTGGGTGTGTTGGGGACACAAGAGACTCTTTGTTATTTGGTTGCAGGGTTGTTTGAGAGAGACCATCTTCAACCTACGCCTCCCACGGATTGATAAACCTTAGGTCATCCACTTGAGGGAAATTTGCTACTGTCCTACAAACCTCTACACTTGGAGGCCCAACAACGTCTACAAGAAGAAGGTTGTGTAGTAGACATCAAGCTCTTTTCTGGCGCCGGTGCCGGGGAGGTGAGTGCTTGCAGATATATCTTTAGATCTTGCAATTGAATCTTTTAGTTTCTTGTTTTATCACTAGTTTAGTTTATAAAAGAAAAGCACAAAAAATTGGAATTAAGGGTGCCTCATATGCTTCATCTTTTTACTATCATTCGTGAAAATGATGGAAAGGAAAATTGTGCTCAAGTACTAGAAGAAGAATTACATAGAATGCTTGGCATAAAATATGTGAATGATGAGCATGATTGCAATGTTGTTAGTATGAATTCTTTGAATACCCATGATGCTAACGATATGCAAAGCCACAAGCTTGGGGATGCTATGTTTGATGAAGATTATATGTTTAGTCCCCCAAGTTTTGATGGGCAAATTTATTATGATGAAAGCATGCCTCCTATTTATGATGATTATTGTGATGGCACGTATGCTATAAAGAATAAAGTTAACCACGAAACTTGTCATCATGACTTTAATTTTCAATTGGATTATGCTTCACATGATAGTTATTTTGTTGAGTTTGCTCCCACTACTATTCATGAGAAGAAATTTGCTTATGTGGAGAGTAATAAAATTTCTATGCTTGTTCATCACGAAAATAATGCCTTATGTGCTGGTTATATTGTTGAATTCATTCAAGATGCTACTAAAAATTATTATGAGGGAGGAACATATGCTTGTAGGAATTGCAATAATATCAAGTTTCCTCTCTATGTGTTGAAAATTTTGAAGTTATGCTTGTTTTGCCTTCCTATCTAGTTGATTATTGTTCCCATAAGTTGTTTGATCACAAAATCCCTATGCATAGGAAGTGGGTTAGACTTAAATGTGCTATTCATATTCTTCATGATGCTCTCTTTGTGTTTCAATTCTTATCTTTTATGTGAGCATCATTGAAATCATCATGCCTAGCTAGGGGCGTTAAACGTTACCGCTTGTTGGGAGGCAACCCAATTTTATTTTTGTTCCTTGCTTTTTGTTCCTATCTAATAATAAATATTCTATCTAGCCACTGTTTAGATGTGGTTTTATGTTTTAATTACTGTTTGTGCTAAGTAAGACCTATAGGATCTTCTTGGATGATTATTTGATCTTGCTGAAAAAGACAGAAACTTTCTGCTGACGAAAACAATTGTTACAAATCACCAGAACGTGATAAAATACTGATTCCAATTGCAGTAGATCAATACACAAATTCTCTAGGACGTCCTATTGTGGTGGATTTTTCTGAGTTCGAGAAGTTTGCGTTAGTTACAAATTACTACAGACTGTTTTGTTTTTGACAGATTCTGTTTTTCGTGTGTTGTTTGCTTATTTTGATGAATCTATGGCTAGTAAAATAGTTTATAAACCATAGAGAAGTTGCAATACAGTAGTTTTAACACCAATATAAATAAATAATGAGTTTAATACAGTACCTTGAAGTGGTGTTTTGTTTTCTTTCGCTAACGGAGCTCACGAGATTTTCTGTTAAGTTTTGTGTTGTGAAGTTTTCAAGTTTTGTGTAAATATTTGATGGATTATGGAACAAGGAGTGGCAAGAGCCTAAGCATGGGGATGCCCAAGGCAACAAAAACAACAACAACAAAGCCTTTAGTCCCAAACTAGTTGGGGTAGGCTAGAGGAGAAACCCATAAGATCTCGCAACCAACTCATGGCTCTGGCACATGGATAGCAAGCTTCCACGCACCCCTGTCCATAGCTAGCTCTTTGGTGATACTCCAATCCTTCAGGTCTCTCTTAACGGACTCCTCCCATGTCAAATTCGGTCTACCCCACCCTCTCTTGACATTCTCCGCATGCTTTAGCCGCCCGCTATGCACTGGAGCTTCTGGAGGCCTGTGCTGAATATGCCCAAACCATCTCAGACGATGTTGGACAAGCTTCTCCTCAATTGGTGCTATCCCAACTCTATCTCGTATATCATCATTCCGGACTCAATCCTTCCTCGTGTGGCCACACATCCATCTCAACATACGCATCTCCGCCACACCTAACTGTTGAACATGTCGCCTTTTAGTCGGCCAACACTCCGCGCCATACAACATTGCGGGTCGAACCGCCGTCCTGTAGAACTTGCCTTTTAGCTTTTGTGGCACTCTCTTGTCACAGAGAATGCCAGAAGCTTGGCGCCACTTCGTCCATCCGGCTTTGATTCGATGGTTCACGTCTTCATCAATACCCCCATCCTCCTGCAACATTGACCCCAAATACCG
The DNA here is from genome assembly GCF_018294505.1 of Triticum aestivum. Taxonomy (NCBI): domain Eukaryota; kingdom Viridiplantae; phylum Streptophyta; class Magnoliopsida; order Poales; family Poaceae; genus Triticum; species Triticum aestivum. The sequence goes on from NC_057811.1 coordinate 301,254,450, forward strand.
AAAGGTGTCCTTCCGAGGTACCACCTGGCCATCAAGGCTAACCTCCTCCTCCTCACACCTAGTAGTACTAAAACCGCACATCATGTACTCGGTTTTAGTTCTACTAAGCCTAAACCCTTTCGATTCCAAGGTTTGTCTCCCTAACTCTAACTTCCTATTTACCCCCGTCCGACTATTGTCAACTAGCACCACATCATCCGCAAAGACCATACACCATGGGACATCTCCTTGTATATCCCTTGTGACCTCATCCATCACCAATGCAAAAAGATAAGGGCTCAAAGCTGACCCCTGATGTAGTCCTATCTTAATCGGGAAGTCATCGGTGTCGACATCACTTGTTCGAACACTTGTCACGACATTATCGTACATGTCTTTGATGAGGGTAATGTACTTTGCTGGGACTTTGTGTTTCTCCAAGGCCCACCACATGACATTCCGCGGTATCTTATCATAGGCCTTCTCCAAGTCAATGAACACCATATGCAAGTCCTTCTTTTGCTCCCTATATCTCTCCATAAGTTGTCGTACCAAGAAAATGGCTTCCATGGTCGACCTCCCAGGCATGAAACCAAACTGATTTTTGGTCACGCTTGTCATTCTTCTTAAGCGGTGCTCAATGACTCTCCCCCATAGCTTCATTGTATGGCTCATCAGCTTAATTCCACGGTAATTAGTACAACTCTGAACATCCCCCTTGTTCTTGAAGATTGGTACTAATACTCCGTCTCCATTCTTCTGGCATCTTGTTTGCCCGAAAAATGAGGTTGAAAAGCTTGGTTAGCCATACTATCGCTATGTCCCCGAGGCCTTTCCACACCTCAATGGGGACACAATTAGGGCCCATCGCCTTGCCTCCTTTCATCCTTTTTAAATCCTCCTTCACCTCATACTCCTGGATATGCCGCACAAAATGCATGCTGGTCTCATCAAAGGAGTCGTCCAGTTCAATGGTAGAACTCTCATTCTCCCCATTGAACAGCTTGTCGAAGTACTCCCACCATCTATGCTTAATCTCCTCGTCCTTCACCAAGAGTTGGCCTGCTCCGTCCTTGATGCATTTGACTTGGCCAATATCCCTCGTCTTCCTCTCTTGGATCTTGGCCATCTTATAGATGTCCCTTTCACCTTCCTTCGTGCCTAACCATTGGTAGAGGTCCTCATATGCCCCCCTTGCTTCACCAACAGCTCGCTTTGCGGCCTTCTTCGCCATCTTGTACTTCTCTACGTTGTCTGCACTCCTATCCAGGTATAGGCGTCCGAAGCAATCTTTCTTCTCTTTAATCGCCTTCTGGACATCATCATTCCACCACCAGGTATCCTTATCTTCGCTTCTCCTTCCCCTGGACACTCCAAACTCCCCCGAGGCCACCTTACGAATGCAAGTCGCCATATTCATCCACACATTGTCCGCATCCCCTCCTTCCTCCCAAGGGCCCTCCTTAATGACCCTCTCCTTGAGCACCTAGCTGCCTCCCCCTTGAGCTTCCACCACTTCGTTCTAGCGAATTTGGCACGCTTATCCCGCTAGACACGAATCCGAAAGCGAAAGTCAGCAACCACCAGCTTTTGCTGGGGTACAACACTCTCTCCAGGTATCACCTTACAGTCTAGGCACGCAAGCCTATCTTCTCTTCTCGAGAGGATGAAATCAATCTGGCTAGAGTGTTGGCCACTACTAAAAGTCACCAGATGTGATTCTCTCTTTCTAAAGAGGGTGTTAGCTACAATCATGTTGTAGGCTAGAGCAAAGCTTAAGACATCTTCTCCTTCTTGATTCCTGATGCCATAGCCAAAGCCCCCATGCGCCCCTTCAAAACCTGTGTTAGATGTACCCACGTGGCCATTGAGGTCTCCTCCTATGAAGAGCTTCTCACCAATCGGTACACTCCTAACCATGTCTTCCAGGCTTTCCCAGAACTCCCTCTTGGTGTTCTCATTGTGGCCTACTTGCGGGGCATACGCGCTGATAACATTGAGAACCAAGTCCTCAACTACCAGCTTGACTAGGATAATCCGGTCCCCACGTCTGTTGACTTCTACGACTCCATACTTGAGGCCCTTGTTAATCAAGATGCCTACGCCATTTCTGTTTGCAGCCGTCCCCGTGTACCACAGCTTGAAGCCGGTATCCTCCACCTCCTTCGCCTTCCGTCCTCTCCATTTGGTTTCTTGGACGCAAAGGATATCAACACCTCTCCTCACCGTTGCATCAACTAGCTCCCGAAGCTTCCCTGTCAGAGACCCTACGTTGCAGCGACCTAAGCGAATCCTCCTAGGCTCGGCTAGCTTCCTTACCCTTCGCACTCATCGAGTCAAATGCGAAGACCCTTGCTCACTTTCCACTACATCCGGGTGCCGATTTAGCGCGCCACTAAGGATGCGACGACCCGATCCTCGCTCACTTGCCACCGTATCTGGATCATGATACGGCGCGCCACTTGGGGGGTGACGGCCGGCCCTTGCCCATTTTCCACCACACCCGGGTTCCGATGTGGCGCGTCGCTGAGAGGGTTACGCCCCAACGAAAATCTTTTAGGTTTCATCTCCATAAGAGTGGCTGAGTTTTTACGTTGGCTCGCCAAGCCTATCACAACCCTCCTCCTTTACCCGGGCTTGGACCGGCCATGTTGAAACAACATAGGCGGAGTTTGGGGATGCCCAAGGCACCCCAAGGTAAATATAAGGACACCAAAAAGCCAAAGCATGGGGATGCCCCAGAAGGCATCCCCTCTTTCGTCTTCGTCCATCACTAACTTTATTTGGAGCTATATTTTTATTCACCACATGATATGTGTTTTGCTTGGAGCGTCATTTTATTTTCTTTTGTTTTGCTTGCTGTTTGAATAAAATATCAAGATCTGAAATTATTAAATGGGAGAGTCTTCACATAGCTAAATAATTATTCAAATACTCATTGATCATCACCTATATCTTTCGGAGTAGTTTGTCGTTTGCTCTAGTGCTTCACTTATATCTTTTAGAGCACAATGGTGGTTTTATTTTGAAGAAATAGATGAACTCTCATGCTTCACTTATATTATTTTTAGAGTCTTTAGAACAACATGGTAATTTTTTTGGTTATGAATTTAGTCCTAATATGATGGGCATCCAAGATGGGTATAATAAAACTTTCATATAAAGTGCATTGAATACTAAGAGAAGTTTGATACTTGATGATTGTTTTGAGATATGAAGATGGTGATATTAGAGTCATGCTAGTGGAGTAGTTGTGAATTTGAGAAATACTTGTGATAAAGTTTGTGATTCCCGTAGCATGCACGTATGGTGAACCGTTATGTGATGAAGTCGGAGCATGATTTATTTATTGATTGTCTTCCTTATGAGTGGCGGTCGGGGATGAGCGATGGTCTTTCCCTACCAATCTATCCCCCTAGGAGCATGCGCGTAGTACTTCATTTCGATAACTAATAGATTTTTGCAATAAGTATGTGAGTTCTTTATGACTAATGTTGAGTCCATGGATTATACGCACTCTCATCCTTCCACCATTGCTAGCCTCTCTAATACCGCGTACCTTTCGCCAGTATCATACACCCACCATATACCTTCCTCAAAACAGCCACCATACCTACCTATCATGGCATTTCCATAGCCATTCCGAGATATATATATATTGCCATGCAACTTACCACCGTTCTGTTTATTATGACACGCTTCATCATTGTCATATTGCTTTGCATGATCATTAGTTGACATCGTATTTGTGGCAAAGCCACCGTTCATTATTCTTTCATATATGTCACTCATGAGTCATTGCACATCCCGGTACACCACCGGAGGCATTCATATAGAGTCATATCTTGTTCTAAGTATTGAGGTGTAATTCTTGAGTTGTAAGTAAATAAAAGTGTGATGATCATCATTATTAGAGCATTGTCCCAGTGAGGAAAGGATGATGGAGACTATGATTCCCCCACATGTCGGGATGAGACTCCGGACGAAAAATTAAAAAAAAAAGAGAAAAAGAGGCAAAAAAAGGGAGAAGGTCCAAAAAAACAAAAAAATGAGAGAAAAAGAGAGAAGGGGCTACTATCCTTTTACCACACTTGTGCTTAAAAGTAGCACCATGTTCTTCATGATAGAGAATCTCCTATGTCGTCACTTTCATATACTAGTGGGAATCTTTCATTATAGAACTTGGCTTGTATATTCCATTGATGGGCTTCCTCAAAATGCCCTAGGTCTTCGTGAGCAAGCGAGTTGGATGCACACCCACTTAGTTTCTTTTTGAGCTTTCATACACTTATAGCTCTAGTGCATCTGTTGCAAGGCAATCCCTACTCACTCACATTGATATCTATTGATGGGCATCTCCATAGCCTGTTGATACGCCTAGTTGATGTAAGACTATCTTCTCCTTTTTGTCTTCTCCACAACCACCATTCTATTCCACCTATAGTGCTATGTCCATGGCTCACTCTCATGTATTGCCTGAAGATTGAAAAAGTTTGAGAACATCAAAAGTATGAAACAATTGCTTGGCTTGTCATCGGGGTTGTGCATGATTTAAATATTTTGTGTGATGAAGATAGAGCATAGCCATACTATATGATTTTGTAGGGATAGCTTTCTTTGGCCATGTTATTTTGAGAAGACATGATTACTTTGTTAGTATGCTTGAAGTATTATTATTTTTATGTCAATATTAAACTTTTGTCTTGAATCTTATGGATCTGAATATTCTTGCCAGAATAAAGAGAATTACATGGATAAATATATTAGGTAGCATTCCACATCAAAAATTCTGTTTTTATCATTTACCTACTCGAGGACGAGCAGGAATTAAGCTTGGGGATGCTGATACGTCTCCAACGTATCTATAATTTTTGATTGTTCCATGCTATTATATTATCTCTTTTGGATGTTTATGGGCTTTATTATACACTTTTATATTATTTTTTGGGACTAACCTATTAAACGGAGGCCCAGCCCAAGTTGTTGTTTTCTTGCCTATTTCAATGTTTCGAAGAAAAGGAATATCAAACGGAGTCCAAACGGAATGAAACCTTCGGGAGAGTTATTTTTGGAACGGAAGCAATCTAGGAGACTTGGAGTAGATGTCAGGGAAGCTTCGAGGTGGACACGAGGCAGGGAGGCACGCCTGCCCCCCCAGGCGCGCCCCCCACCCTCATGGGCCCCTCGTGGCTCCCCTGACCGACTTCTTTCGCCTATATATGAACACATACCCTAAAACATCGAGGAACAGAATAGATCGGGAGTTCTGCCGCCGCAAGCCTATGTAGCCACCAAAAACCAATCGGGACCCTGTTCCGGCACCCTGCCGGAGGGGGGGGGAACCCTCACCGGTGGCCATCTTCATCATCCCAGCGCTCTCCATGACGAGGAGGGAGTAGTAAACCCTCGGGGCCGAGGGTATGTACCAGTAGCTATGTGTTTGATCTCTCTCTCTCTCTCGTGTTCTTGAGGTGGTACGATCTTGATGTATCGCGAGCTTTGCTATTATAGTTAGATCTTATGATGTTTCTCCCCCTCTACTCTCTTGTAATGGATTGAGTTTTCCCTTCGAAGTTATCTTATCGGATTGAGTCTTTAAGGATTTGAGAACACTTGATGTATGTCTTGCATGTGCTTATCTGTGCTGACAATGGGGTATTCACGTGATCCACTTTATGTATGTTTTGGTGATCAACTTGCGAGTTCCGTGACCTTGTGAACATATGCATAGGGGTTGGCACACGTTTTCGTCTTGACTCCCCGGTAGAAACTTTGGGGCACTCTTTGAAGTACCTTGTGTTGGTATGAATAGATGAATCTGAGATTGTGTGATGCATATTGTATAATCATACCCACGGATACTTGAGGTGACATTGGAGTATCGAGGTGACATTAGGGTTTTGGTTGATATGTGTCTTAAGTTGTTATTCTAGTACGGACTCTTGAATAGATCAATCCGAAAGAATAACTTTGAGGTGGTTTCGTACCCTAAAATAATCTCTTCGTTTGTTCTCCGGTATTAGTGACTTTGGAGTGACTCTTTGTTACATGTTGAGGGATAGTTATATGATCCAATTATGTTATTATTGTTGAGAGAACTTGCACAAGTGAAAGTATGAACCTTAGGCCTTGTTTCCTAGCATTGCAATACCGTTTGTGCTCACTTTTATCATTAGTTACCTTGCTGTTCTTATATTTTCAGATTACAAAAACCTATATCTACCATCCATATTGCACTTGTATCACCATCTCTTCGCCGAACTAGTGCACCTATGCAATTTACCATTGTATTGGGTGTGTTGGGGACACAAGAGACTCTTTGTTATTTGGTTGCAGGGTTGTTTGAGAGAGACCATCTTCAACCTACGCCTCCCATGGATTGATAAACCTTAGGTCATCCACTTGAGGGAAATTTGCTACTGTCCTACAAACCTCTTATCTTGGCGGCCCAACAACGGCTACCAGAAGAAGGTTGTGTAGTAGACATCAGACTCCTCCGAGGATGAGTAGGGCATGGGAGGCGGCAGGGCATGGTGTGCCAACTGGCCGGTCCGTCTCCCGTGTTCTACTCTTCCTCGCCGGAGACCGCACCTTCACTTCACGGGTCTTGAACCCCGCCCCCGTACATGGAGATCGCAGATGGAGGACGTCGGTCGCCACCGTAGAATAGGTTTAGGGTTGGGTTTCTTTTATTTCTCTGTCCTATAAAAGTTCGAAATGTAATGAAAATCTGCCGTGTTTGCATTAATCTCGGCTGGTGTACATGAACTGTCACAATAATATAGTATATTGTAGGTGTACTAGAAAGATGCCCGTGCGTTGCACGGAAGATCAAGGTCTTGTGGGAGAAAAGGATGAACGAGGGAAGGCCTTATCCGCAAATGCACATTCACGCATTTCACATCTTTCTACATCTACAGGAACCTACGAAAGGGTTAACGTAAATTGCCTCTCTCTCTCCTCCCCTGATTTTCATGGTGGTGGGCCCCTCCCTCCCCCCAATCTACTATCAACCACTCACACATTTCACATTATGTTAATTACGTAACTGGGACTACGTAGGTGTAGCGTTACTCGTCCTAAAAAACCCAACTAAGCCAACCTCCCAGCATATCGCGCGGGAAAAGACCCGGCCGCGCCGTTTTAGTCAGGATTACCGGATTACTAGTAGTAGTATCGATGGATCGCGCGAAGCAACAAGTTTTTTTTGAGGGGGCGAAGCACCTAGTTTAAAAGGAAAAAAGGCGGTACACTCACAACACCCCTGTCGCGGTCGCATTGCACCCCACACACGTTCGGTCCTGCACACGGCTCACGCAAACGGAACGCGCTTCGGCTTGCCTCTTCACTGACACGTGGGACTACACTTGGAGAAACCGACCATGCGCCAAACTCCCCCCGCCCACCCCGCGAAAATCCTCCCCCCACCCAAAAATTCCCCCCAAATCCTAGATTCAACTGCCCTTCGGCCAACTAGCCAATAATATTCCCCAAAGCCCCTCCCCCCGTCCCCCTCCACTCCATTCGCTCCACCAAAGCCGCCCTCCCCGCCAGGCCGATACGTCTGCGCCGCGGTTCGTCGAGAGGACGCACGGCGATCCTCTCGCTCACACAGTACGCTCTCGTAAACTGTCGTCCTCTAGCCACGCCGCCACCGCTGGCGACGTTCTTGTGGAGGCGCATGGCGGTCAGCGCCGCCACCGCTGGTGACGTTCGTGTGGAGACGCATGGCGGTCAGCTTCTCCCTCGGTACACGCATTCTATACTGAGGCCCCGTGCATGTCGGTGTAGCGCTGAATGTTAGCTGATAGACGTTGTTAATCTCACTGTTTGCCGAAGTAGTTTACAGTCAATATGCTCTGCTTGAGAAGCTTCCTTGCCCTGTTCTGCACTCAATCTGCTTAGCTGATATGGCATGCCAAGGCCGATTAGTTGCTAAAATATCCTGCCATATATTTATTGTGACGTAGATTGCCATGGTCTAGTAGCCAATCTATTAGGTGAAATAGCTCTACACCGTTTTATACTCAATCTTTGTTGTTGCGATGGCCTTCGATAGTTCGATGGTTGTGTGCTTGACCTCATTGACTGCTGAAACAGCCTGCCATAATTTAGCACTCAAATCTGTTTGCTGAATTAGCTTTACATATATTTCGTTGCATAGATCTGCTCGTCCAAATATCTTGCCATAGCTTTAGACGTTGACCTAGGTATTTTCTTCTGGACTTCATAAAAAAGCATATATATTTTTCCTGTAATATCTAGTAGAAGAACTAATTTGTATGTCTAACAGATGGACAGGACTTGGATAACTTCTGCTTGAAGATTCTCCGCTGCATATGTCGAGGGGGTTGAAAACTTCATGAACTTTATCAAAGCTGAGTACGGTGGTCCGAAATCAGATGTGCTCTGCCCGTGTAGTAGTTGCATGAATTCAGTTACAAGACCCCAGTCAACTATGCAAAATCATCTACACTTGTATGGGATGTCGGTCACATATACTAGGTGGGTTCATCATGGTGAAGTTGTGAACATCAATGTTATTGACTATGTGGAAGCAGCAGATCACCATCTTGATCTGCCTAATGCTCAGGTGGAAGAGGAGGAGGAGGAGGTGGTGGCGGAGCCAGTGAGTTTGATCAACATTGAAACAATGCTACGAAATGCGTGTGCATTCCGTGATCTTTCACCTGTAGAAGAAAAACGGTGGGCCCGCATGTTGGAACAATGCAACGTGGCTGTTACCCCAGGAAATAAGTTGTCAGTATTCTCAGCTATGGTCACCTTTCTTCAGGTGAAGACATCTGAGCGGATGACCAACAAATCATTCGATGCGATGTTGGCTGCTTTCCGCAAAGCTTTCCCAGATGCGTCTGAGCTGCCACACACCTACAGTAAAATGAAGAATTTCCTTCATGCAGTTGGAATTGGATATGATATGATCCATGTTTGTAAGAATAATTGTGTTCTATTTCGGAATGATTATGCCAACTTAAATGAAAGCCCGAAATGCATGGAAAGATGGCGATGCTGTGAAGAGGATTCCTCGTAATGTTCTGAGACATTTTCCAATTACACCAAGATTGGAGAGGTTGTTTCATGATGCTGAAACAAGAGAGGATGTACTGTGGCATTCTAGGAACCAGGAGTACAGAGATCAGAATGCAATGAGCCATCCATCACATGGTAGTTAGTGGAAAAGCTTCAATCAGAAACACGAAAAGTTTGCTGCTGACCCGAGAAACATTAGACTTGGCTTAGCTTCAGATGGATTTAACCCATTTGGCCACCAGAGCGCCACATATAGCATGTGGCCAGTGCTTGTTATCCCGTACGACATGCCTCCAAATGTCTGCACCAAAGAATCAAACTACATGATGGCCTTGCTCATCCCAGGGTCAAAAAGTCCTGGAAAGGATTTTGATTTGTTCATGGAGTTTCTTGTGGAGGAACTTCAACATCTATGGAGGGGTGTTCTCCCTCGAGACCTATATAGCACCCCACTAGCTGATTTCTTTCTGCGTGCTGTTATAATTTCGTGCATCTATGATTATCCGGCTTTGGGCACTATGTCAGGGCGAACGACACATGGTTACAATCCATGTGTTCGCTGTGACAGGAATCCTCTGTCATACGCAATACTTAGCATGATCTGTTACATTGGACACCGCCATTTCCTTGCCAAGGACAAGCCGCATCCTAGAAAATACCAAAGACATGTGTTCAATGCAAAGCATGAAAACTGTGATGCGCCAAAGAGGCTCACCGCCGATGAGTTGCAAGTGGAATTAGAGAAGGTCAGGCATATTACACCAGGAAACCATCCTGGTAATGGTAGCGACAAAAGGAAGCGTGGCAGGGCAGAAGAGAGATTTTTGTTTACCCACAGGTCCACTTTGTGGGACTTGGAGTATTGGAAAGATTTGCATCTGCAGCATAATCTTGATGTAATGCACATCGAGAAAAATATATGTGACAGCATTATCGGCACACTTCTTAATATTGAAGGCAAGATGAAAGATACCTTAAAATCTAGGATTGATTTGACACACCTGGGTATTAGACAGGATTTGCAGGTGCAAGATCAAGGTAAACCACGGGATATGGCACCACCTGCGTACGCCTTGGACAATGTAAAAAGAAAAGAATTCTGCGAGGTCCTGTCACGTGTGAGATTCCCACATGGATTTGCTTCCAACCCTGAAAGGAGAGTCAGTGCAGATGGAAACAAGGTACAAGTGTTGAAAACTCATGACTGCCACGTCCTACTTCAAAGGGTTTTGCATGTTATCCTTAGAGGATTGGGCCGCCCTGACTTGTACAGAGCAGTTGTAGAGTTGGGACAATTCTTCAGGGAACTCTGCAGTAGAAATATCAGGATAGATGCTTTGGAGCGTCTTAGAGACAAGATACCAACTATCGTATGCGACCTTGAGAAGATATATCCTCCAGCCTTCTTTGATGTGATGGTGCATTTGGCTGTTCATCTACCCGATGAGGCACTACTTAGAGGTCCAGTACAATATGGCTGGATGTACCCTATTGAAAGGCGGCTAGGCACTTTCAAGGGCTATGTTAGGAACAGAGCTAGACCCTAGGGTTCCATTGTAGAGGCCTAGATTGCTACAGAAGCGTTGACATTCTGCTCAAAATACATTGAGCAGCTGATCAGCTTAGCAAAGTGGTGGATGAAGACAATCCCGGGCTCAATGTTTTCGATTATTCAGTTCGAGTTACAGGGAAGAGTCGACAAGAGGGCAAACCTAATGATTTGGACAAAATGGTTTGGTATGTGTTGAATAACTATCCTGAGATACTACCTTATATCAAGTAAGTGCTAAGTACTGCAGCTTATAAATCGTAATCTACTAAACTTGCAGCACATTCTTATATATTTAGATGTTTGACGCGATCACTATGTTGTGCAGCATCTACAAAAAGGAGTTACTGCTGCAAAATCCAAGAAACATTGACAAACTGGTTATGACAGGATTTGCGAAATGGTTCAAGAGCCATGTAAGCTTTTGAATTGCACTCACAGTTTTTTTAATATATCGAGTACATAAGATGATCAGCTTGTCTATTTTCTAACCATAGGTTAAGAAGATGTGGGAGCATGGGCAGGCAGTTGATGATGCCCTTTACTCACTAGCAATGGGTCCTGATACTCGGGTAAGACATTACGAAACTTGAGTTGTTGGAGATGTGCGCTACAACACCCTTGCAAGTGACGAAGGCAGGAAGACACAAAACAGTGCCATCATGAGCACGGATACGTATGACAAATAGACAACTAAAATGTATGCTAACATAACAGACATTGTTCAGTTGCATTATATCTCCAGTCTCGAGGATCATCGGTGTGTGGTTCTGTTGTGCTGTCGTTGGTATAACCTGTTTTCCAGGATCGCAAAACCCAGAGCTGATGATTATTTCAAATCCATCAATGTCAAGGCGGCGTACCAGACCAACGAGCCTTTTATTTTGGCAAATCAAGCAACACAGATATTTTTCTTGCAAGACACATTTGCACGTAGCGATGACTGGAGAGTATTGCAAAGGTTTGAGCAGAGGAATTCGTTTAATGAAGTTGCACAACAAGATGATGCTTACACTGCTCCTGATATACAATATAACACAGATGTTCGTAATATCTTTGAGAACCATCACGTCAATGACCCCGGCGAAAAGATTGTCTGTCTTTCTGTGGACATACAAGAGTTGATCAAGAAGAAGCCAACGTTCGAGGACGAAGAAGAAGATGACACCGTGGGGAATTACGATTCAGACTGATACACATGGCGAAGATGTTGACGCTGCTGCTGCGGATGATTATTACATTGTTTTTGTCGTATTTTCCTGTCAGAAGACGTTTTTTATCTACTATGTGAAATTGTGTTTGCTATGATAACTAAAACCTGACGAACATGTTGTTTAGTATTTTCCTGTGAGAACAGCACTTGTTATGTATGCTGATTTGTGTTTGGTGATTGTATGACGACTAAAACATGATGACATTGTTGTTTAGTTGTACTCATATTTGGTTGGGAAACTTGAATTTGATGACATAGTTTGCTGTTGGACTGCAATTTTCTCGACGTCTTCGAATGAGAACAAAGCTGACCCGACAGGGCCTCTGCAATTTATTTATTTATTACCAAAAGGGCCTCTGCTATTTATTTATTTATGAGAAAAAGGGATACCCCCTGATTTTCGTTAATAGAAATCATTAGATGTTCACAACACTACGCCCAGCTACACAGGTTTCATTCATTACTAGTTTCAACAAAGTGCTCATGTCATAGCCACTGAATACATCATTAGTGCTACATACACTGCAAATAAAGAGACAATCATCCTACAGAGCACATTGATTTTTCCCATTATCTTCACAAGCTCTTTCCTCTCCTCATTGCTGTCAAGGCCGTTCAGCAGCTGTTGCTGGGCCATGATCAGAAGAACTACATCTTTAACCTTCTGCTCTGCATCTTCCTCTTCTGTCGTTCCTTCAGTTACTTGTCCAACACCCCAACCTGCTGGTATTGGGATTCCTCGGCTAACCAAATAATCAGCGTAGTTGCACTCCCCCACACAAGCAACTTCCCAAAAATACAAATCAGATGAATCTTCCCATTTCTGCACGAATCAAATTGGAAGATCATCAACCAAACTATTAAAAAAATTAGCAACTAAAAGCAGCACAACAACACTTAAACATATTATTACCCCATGATTCGGGCATTTGTAGAAGACTCGGCCAGGGTTGAGGATTGTGATTGAGATGCGACGGATGACTCTGCGTGATTTGCAGCAGTGGCACCACACCAACGGCAGTGGGTTGCGATGAGCACCCGGCTGCGGTGCGCGTGCCGGCGGGGGTGTGATGAGACCCACAGGCGATGGTACGGGTGGCGACTTGGCGCAGATTTGGTTGTTGCCTGCTGAAGAGCAGGTGGACGAGCAGCCAGCGGACATGGTTGCTGCGGCCAGAGCTTCTGATGCTAGGCAGGGTAAGTAGAGAAGAGGAGAAGCGAAAGTTGGATATGTCAGTTTCATTACATGCAGAGTAGCATAGCACCGTATATAGTCATAGTCTAGGTTTGGATTCGAACCAGCTACAGGAGCACGTCTCTCTTTTTCCTAAAACTCAGCAACGTTTCTTTACTGGTACACTAGCTTGTTATGTACGCCTTCTCAAGTCTTTGATCCCTCCACCTAACATCTAGGACCCACCGGAAGGGCCTCTGTATTTCGCGAAAAAAACATGCCCCCCGCTGACAGGTCGGACCAACCAGCTATCTTCGCACCCAAGGAAGTGCCTTCTTATTACGCACAAAAAAATGAATACCCCCCCTGCCAGCTGGAACCCAGCATAGTGGGAGGCTGACTTGTGGGCCTACCAAGTTGACAGGGATGGAGGGCTTTGTCAACTTAGTCAATATGAACGATTCTAGCTCCAGTTACCGTATGATGCTCATCCAACGACAGTAGTGCTTCTTCAACCTATGGTATTCTTGCTCCAGCCGCCCAAACCAGCACCGGTCGTGCCGCGTGCTCCTGCCTCCCGTGGCCAGCTATGATGCTGCGGAGGCCTCACCGCCCCCTACTACTCCCGCCGCTGGCCAGGGCATCCCTCTACTCACCCACACCCACTGTTATTCTGCGGCGGCGGCAGCCTCACACCGCAGCCGAACCAGTGAACCCTCGTACTCCTCTCCGCATGGGCATCCACCGCCACGTCTTCCCCGACTCCGCCTCGTCCCCTTCCTAGGCCTCACCGTCGTCCACCGCCTTGGTGCTCTCGGCGCGGCGTGGTCAATGTGGTCAATGGCCGACTTCCATCGGAAGAGTACTGTACGTGGAGAGGCTGACAGCTGGGTCCACGGCCAGAGCCCAGTTTTTTTGTGATTTGCCAAGTAAGTCACTTTGTCAGGCCTGTTGGGCTGCAAATCTTTCAAGACGAGGAGAGCTTCATTCGGCTGGCCGAGAAAATGTCCTATCAGTAATGAGAAATGGGTTGTACATTTTTAAAACACATCAAACCGGCAATTAGTTTCAAATTTCTTTTTTTTTCATTTCAAGATTTTAAATTGCATTGATTTTTATGCGTGGACAATTTGTTGGATTTTATATTGATATTCATTTATTTTTAAAATCAGTTTGAATGTGACTCAAAATTTCGGGATTAAAAAAAGTTCGGACCGCACCGAAATATGCAAAAATTCGTATTATTTTTTAACCGCGGCCACAATATGGCCTGTAATGCTAACAAAAAGAATATGGGCTCCAAAAAAACCTTAAGAATTAGCAAATGGGTTGTAAATTATTAGAAATAATGGCAGATGGGCTGTATGATGTTTTCCACAGATTTGAGGCTTTCCTAAAAAAATGGTTGACGCACAAGCAGTGACTGTTGGATGTCCATCCAACGGCCGTCGTGCCTCTTCAATCTCTGCTCTTCCTGCTCCAGCCGCTCAAACAAGCGCCGGCGGGACTGCCTGCTCTCTCCTCCCCGCGGCCGGCTGTGCTGCCGCGCAGGCCTCACCGCCCCACCGTACTCCCATCGCTGGCCTAGCCATCCCTCTACTCATCCACACCTGCTCTTATTCTCCGGCGACGGCAGATGAACCAGTAAACCCTCGTACAGTCGTACTCCCCTTCGTGTGGGAAACAACTGCCGAGTCTTCCCTGCCTCCGTGTCGTTCCCTTCCTAGGCCTCGCCGTCGTCCACCGCCCTGGTGCTCTCGGTGCGGCCTGGTCAACGTGGTCAGCGACCGACATGCATCTGAAGTGGACTGTACGTGGAGAGGCTGACAGCTGGGTCCACGCCCGCACGCAAGGAAATGCCTCCTTATTATGCGCAAAATAATGATTCCTCCACTTGACATCTGGGACCCACCGAAAGGGCCTCTGTATTTCACGAAAAAAAGTTACCGCCGATGACAGGTTGGACCCACCAGCTATATCTTCGCACGCAAGGAAGTGCCGCCCTATTACGCACAAAAAAAGGAATACTCCCCTTGCTAGCTAGGACCCAGTATAGTGGTAGGCTGACTTGTGGGCCTACTAAGTTGACGGGAACGGAGGGCTTTGTCAACTTAGTCAATATGCACGATTCTAGCTCTAGTGAGCGTACGATGTCCATATAACGGTCGTAGTGCTTCTTCAACCTCTGGTCTTCTTCCTCCAGCTGCCCAAAGTAGCACCGGTCGTGCCGCATGCTCCTGCCTCCCGTGGCTGGCTGTGCTGCCGCGGAGGGCTCACCGCCCCCTACTATTCCCACCACTAGCCAGGACCTGCGGCTACGGCAGCATCAACCGCAGCCGAACTAGTGAACCCTCATACTCCTCTCCGCGCGGGCTTCCACTTCCGTGTCTTCCCCGGCTCCACGTCGTCCCCTTCCTAGGCCTCGCCGTCGTCCACTGCCCTGGTGCTCTCGGCGCGGCGTGGTCAATGTGGTCAACAACTGACTTCCATCGGAAGAGTACTCTGCGTGGAGACGCTGACAGCTGGGTCCACGGCCGCAGCAAGGAAGTGCCTCCTTATTACACGCAAAATAATTATTCCTCCACCTGACAGCGGGGACCCACCGGACGGGCCACCGTATTTCGTGAAAAAAATGTTTCCCCCCTGACTGCTGGGACCCACCAGCTACATCTTCATAGGCAAGGAAGTGCGTCTGGGCAAAAAAAAACGATTCACCCCCTGACTGCTGGGACCCACCAGCTACATCTTCGCAGGCAAGGAAGTGCCTGACAGTCGGGACCCACCTGGTCGAAGCGTACGTAGCGTTGTCATTCTGGTCGCGAACGTGTACGTACATACTGGTCGATGTAGAGGCACGCACGTAGCATGTACACGTACGTACAACGGCCAATGTGCAAGAAATAAAATACGGCCACGTACGTACATATGGGCAGGGTCTCGAACGCCTACTCGCGCATACGTACGGCCAGGGCTCGTGTACATGGCTGGGTCGGAACGAAGAAACTGCGTCATCGTCGTGTTCATGGGGAGGCAACGGAATGCGTCATGTTCATTGGGAGGCATCGGAACACGTGGGAGCCAACCGGCTTGGACGGAACAGCCGATGGAAACGAGGCCTAGTGTACCACAGAACGGAGGAAACGGCCTTGTGTCTGACCGGTCACATTCGAAACAGGATCCTGTTCATTAGGAGGGGTCTGTCGTACCGCAAAACGGAGGAAACGGACCTCCTACGGTCGAAACGAGGGTCCTGTTGATCGGGAGGGGTGTGGCGTACCGCAAAATGGAGGAAACCGACTTGTTTTGGAGCGCTACAGTCAAAACGGGGGTCCTGTTCATCAGGAGGGGTGTGGCATACCGCAAAACGAGACTCCACGGGATACTGTTCATCTCCACCGTCGACCCCCTCCAGCCTCCACGGGCTACTGTTCATCCACCGTCCACCTCCTCCAGCCTCCACCTGCGACTGTTCATCCACGGGCTCCTGTTCATCCAGCCTCCATAGCGCGCTACTCCACCGGCTACTGTTCAACCAGCCCTCTCCACGGGCTCCTGTTCAACCACCCCTCCACGGTCTACTGTTCATCCAGCCCTCCACCGTCTACTGTTCATCTAGCCCTCCACGGGGTGGTCCAGTTCATCCAGCCCTCCACGGGGTCCTGTTCATCCAGCCCGAACCGTCTCGATCGATCGGGGTCCTGTTCATCCAGAGGCAACACCACGGGGTCCTATTCATCCACCCCCACCGGGAACTGTTCATC
>NC_057811.1:301271295-301294284 GCF_018294505.1 Triticum aestivum
CAACACCATGGGGTCCTCTTCATCCACCCCCACCGGGAACTGTTCATCCAACCCCCCAGCAACGCTCACTGTTCATCTAGAGGCGGCATCGATCGGCTTCAGTTAGTAGAAGTAGCGAAGGAATCGCTCGATCGGGTTCAGTTAACAGCCATCGATCGATCGCTCGGGTTCAGTAACGCGTAGCCTGCAGTGCAATCGCTCGGGTTCGGTTAGAGCCCAACGCCTCGCACCCACACGCGTGCGTGTATGAGAGAAACGCGCATCGCTCGGCCCCGGCTACCCACCGTAACCGGGAACACCCCGATATTTTCCTCGCCCTCGCTTCTACCACGGTTTTTTCCGTCATGGACGGCCCAAAGAATGTGTTCACTGGCCTGCGACGAGCATGAGACCATGAAGCGGTCGACGGGGTCAGCGATGGAGTGGCGGTGCGCCCATCCCACCGCACGGAGGGCTGCATCAACGAAGCCTGCTTCTCGTGGGCCGCGGGGCCAGTGGCAGTGTTGGCCCCGGGCGAAGGGGAGCGGCGGGGAGCACCATCTCCAGTGGGCGCCGTCTGGGCGACGTGGGCGGCAAGGTCTGCCCGGCGCTCAGCACAAAATCGACGAGCATCAGCCATGGGGACAGCGAAACGGTGGCGAATCAACTGGAGGATGAGAGGCTCCGACGCACCCCTACCTGGCGTGCCAAATGTCAGATTTCGGGTTCCGCAGACCGTTGAGAGTTTCGAACTCTGGGCTGCGTGCGAAGGACTCAACCTCCCCAGTCTCCCTACTTGCCAATCTCACGGCCATGTGATGTCACTTGAAGCTACGTCGGTATTTCCCCAAAGAGGAAGGGATGATGCAGCACAGCGGAGGTAGGTATTTCCGTCAGATATGAAACCAAGGTTATCGAACCAGTAGGAGAACCAAGCAACACAGCGTAAATAGCCCCTGCACACAAATAACAAAGCCTCGCAACCCGACGTGTTAAATGGGTTGTCAATCCCTTCCGGGGTACGGCGCCTCAAGATAGGCAAAAGGACGTGATATAAATTGTAGTAGATTGATAGATCGAACGCCAAATAAAATAAATAGAAATAAAACGCAGCAATGTATTTTTGTATTTTTTGTTTAATAGATATGAAAATAAATGCAAGAGAAAAGTAGATCGCAAAGGCAAATATATGAGAAAGAAGACCCGGGGGCCGTAGGTTTCACTAGTGGCTTCTCTCGAGAAAAATAGCAAATGGTGGGTAAACAAATTACTTGTAAGTGCATCTAGTGCCACCCCTAGTTGGTTTTGGAGTATTGATGACAAACCTGGTTGAGGGACTAATGTATTTGTGAGAATTGCAGGATAACACAGGTAGTAGTCCCTCATTGATTCGGTTTACCTACCGGAGATGACCCCTAAAAATGTATGAAGATATTGAAGACAATGGTGGTATGTGAGGATATTTACATTTAAGACTATGACAAGAGAAGGCATTGCGTGAAGACTATGGGGCGCGAAGACTTAGTTGTTTCGTTGTTTCCTTTTCTTCTTTGTTGAGTCGTAGGAACCACCGTACTGTTAAGTCGG
The DNA here is from genome assembly GCF_018294505.1 of Triticum aestivum. Lineage (NCBI taxonomy): Eukaryota > Viridiplantae > Streptophyta > Magnoliopsida > Poales > Poaceae > Triticum > Triticum aestivum. The sequence continues at coordinate 301,272,862 of NC_057811.1, forward strand.
GCCCCAGTGAACAAAGTCAGAGTGACTGAAGTGATGCTCAATCAAAATCCTATGTCTTCGAGCGAAGACAATGAGGGAAAATCTTATCCTGAGCTGGATGAGTCAGCTTTACTTGTAGCCCAAGTAAAGTTGTTGCGTGTGTTTGAAATATGACCGTTGGAACACGTGTCAGTTCCTTAGTGACCCAGGGTCATTTCGGACAAATCAGGTCGGGTTGCCTAGTGGCTATAAATAGCCCACCCCCTACACCATAAATTGGTGGCTGCTCAGAGTTAGTGCAGGGCTTTTGTCGTTTGAGAGCAACCCACCTGCGAAGCTTTTGAGAGAGAGAAATTCTTGCGAGGACAAAGCCAAACACCTAGAGCCAAAGAGTGTTAGGCATCACTGAAGTCTTTCTGTCCGCGTGACCTGAAGACTTGTTACACTTGAGGACTGTCAATCCTCATGCCGGTTAGGCATCGCGTTCTGAGCATCCAAGAGTCACTGTGGATCGCCGGTGAACAACGTCTGTGAAGGTTTGGAAGTCTACCTTGAAGACTTACCAGAGTGATTGGGCGAGGACTGGGTATCCTTAGCTCAAGGGGAATAAGGCGAAGACGCGGTCTTCTGTGTTGAATCTCAGCCTCCCTAACCAGATCTACAGTTGTCACAGCAACTGGAACTGGTCCAACAAATCCTTTGTCTTCACGAACTGACTGGTTATATCCTCTCCCTCTCTTTACTTACAGTTTGTCTTCGTGAAGTCATTGCCTGCTTGCATTACCTGTTTGACTTCACTGTGTGACTTCCATCATTGATTGGCTTCATACTATCTTCCGTCCTGATCTTTACTACCTAGCTGCTATTAGTCTTCGTACTTTCACTTCATTGAATACTTGACTATGGCTTGCCTAGTGTAGTCTACCTTCCGCTGCATATCAATAGGTTCATTTCTAGTGTTTGTCTTCGAAACTCTCATGTTTTGAAGACTTCCATAAAAATCGCCCGTTCACCCCCCCTCTAGTCGATAACTAGCACTTTCAATTGGTATCAGAGCAAGGTACTCCCTTGTTTTGTGTGATTCAGTTTAACCACCTGGAGTTTTAGCTATGTTGACTGCAGGGATAATCATAGTCTCCGCTGCTTGCCCCGCTTCGATGGAACTGAATATCCCTACTGGAAGAATAAGATGCGCATGCATCTTAAATCCATTGATGTCGACCTCTGGTATGTCGTCAAGAATGGCATTCCCAAGACTGGTGAAGGTGTCACCCCTGCTGATGTCAAGAAGTTCGTTCAACTGGATTCTACTGCCAAGAACAGCATCTGTGGTCATCTGACCAAAGGAGAGTATGGCCGTGTGAGTGCTCTGGAAACGTCAAAGCTAGTCTGGGACTGGCTCTCCAAAGTCAACGAAGGCGTCTCAACCTAGAGAGATCAAAGGATCAGTGTTCTTCGCAACCTATTCAACCGCTTCAAGAGAAACGACAATGAGAATGTCCAGCTCATGTTTGATTGCCTCACTGACATCACAAATGAGCTTCGTGCTCTCGGCACCACTGAGATCACCAAGCATGAAATCGTCAAGACACTACTGAGATCACTTGACAGCTCATTCGACACCCTGGCCCTCATGATACAAGAACGCCCTGACTTCAAGACACTCGATCCATCTGATATACTTGAGAGGCTCAACACACATGAGTTCTAGCTATCTGAGAAAAGAGATATCTACGGTCCCAACTACGGACGAACTCGTGCTTTGAAGGCAAAAGCTGTTTCCTCATCTGAAGAAGAATCTGACTGCAGTTCTGATGATCCTGAAGACATTGGAAAGGAACTTGCTATGGTTGTGAAGAAGTTCCAGAAGTTCACTTAGAAGATGGGCTTCAGAAAGTCTTCACGATCCAACTCAAGAAATGATGAAGCTTCCACTCATGACTACAAGAAGAGAACATGTCACAAGTGCAAGAAACCTAGACACTACAACTCTGAGTGTCCACAGTGGGACAATGAGAACAAGAAGAAGAAGAAGAAGAAGAAGAAGAAGAGCAAGGAATATGATTCTGATGACAAGAAGAAGAAGAAATCCTCAAAGTCTTCTTCCAAGTCCTCATCCAAGTCTTCATCTCTTAAGAAGAGCTCATCTGGCAAGGCTCGTGCTTTTGTTGGCAAGGAGATGGATTCAGAGGAGGAGTCTGCTTCAGAGGAGGCAGAGGTGGAGTCTGAGGAGGAGTCCGACCCTGGCGTTGCAAGTCTGGCTCTAGCTACAGCCTACAATGCCAAGTCCATCTTCAACACTGAAGACAATGGCCCCGTCACCAATGCTGAAGCTAATGACAAGGATGACTCTGCTCCCACCTACTGCTTCATGGCACGTGGTGCCAAGGTAAAATCACGCGATGCCTACTTTCAAACATCACGTGAAGATGACTCTGATTGTGAATCCAAACCCAGCTACAAAGCACTTGCTAAAATTGCAACCGAACAACAGAAAGCTATGGAACATACTCAAAAACTGTTAGACAAAAGCGATGACCTGTTGGACGCTGAAATGACCCATTCTCAATCCTTAATTGAAGACATAAAAAATCTTCATGTTAAGTACCAGGAACTTGAAAGTCATCATGAAACGCTCTCAACCACTCATGAAAAGCTCTCCAACGATTATCTTCAAAGGAAGCAAGAGCTTGAGAAATTGAGAGCGGCTCATGAAGATCTTCAAAAAGAGAATGAGTCACTTCGCGCTCAACAGATCAGTTCCGCTCAGGAAGGATTTGAACCACCATGTCTAAAATGCCTTGAGCGTGATAAAGCTACTTCTGTTGCTGAATGTTCTACTGCTGCTACTGTTGCAATATCTTCAACTGCTGATGTGGTAACTAACCCCTCTGCTGAGGATACCACTACTATTGCTGATGAAAATGCTAGGTTGAAGACATTGCTTGAAACAGGGATGTACAAAAGTCTCAAAGGGCATCAGACACTGTGCGATGTCCTCAAAAAGAAGATTCTGAACCGAAACCCTAGGAAAGAGGGTGTTGGGTTCGAGAGGAAAATGAATGTTGATGGCTCCTACTGGAAGCCTGAGCAGTATCCCAAAACCACATGGGTTGCTGCAAAGGGACCTTCAGTGGATCCATCCACCTTATGTGGCTTCACTTGTGCTAATCCTATTATCATTGATGAATCCTTTGATGCAAACTATAAACTGTTTAAGAATCAGAATGGTGAAGTGTTTGCCAGGTATATTGGTACTAACTGCAGGAATGGGCCACCTATGAAGAAGATCTGGGTTCCCAAAAGTTTTCTCGAGAATCTTCCTGTGAATGTCATCATGACACCACCTGGCAAGAAGACAAATCCCAGACCAAAGGCTTCATATGGTCCAAAGGCTTCACACAGATAGAGGACTCACCTGAGTCACCCTAACGCCAATGTTTTGCAGGGAAACCATACCCAGACTTATGAATATGAGCGTGTTTCTTCAAACCGCTATTCTCATAAGACTAAAAACTTTTCTGCTTATTCATATGAGTATCATTCATCTCCTGCAAGGCTATTTGCTAGGGCTCCAAAGCCGAAGTTCTCAGATGTTGCACTTAGACTCATTACTTCTAAGCCACCCCTGAAGATGTGGGTGGTTAAGAAGAATTAACTTTCTTTTGCAGGGAAAGGTCTCCAGCCGGAAATCAAAGGTGTCTGATGCTATTGCTGGGGACCTAAAACATCTTGTAGGGCGCAAGATCAAATGCCCAAATGGTCTCACTATGTATTTTGTTCCTGAATCGTTTGCCAATCATCCTATCAGTCCTAATCTTGATCTGAGCTTTGATAATCCTCTTGCCCGTCAAATGTTTATGCTTCACAATACTCTTAGTGAAGCCTATCCCCCTAACTGTAGTATAGGGTATGACACCTCATGCTTCAGAATGGATTATGGACAGCGGATGCACTAATCATATGACTGGTGATCGAAGTATTCTCATGGACTCAACCTTACGTCCATCTGACAAGAGTCACATCACATTTGCTGACACTGGTAAAAGCAAGGTATTGGGTCTAGGTAGAGTTGCAATCTCAAAGGATCAGCACATGGATATAGTGATGCTTGTTGAATCCCTTGGTTTCAACTTAATGTCTATCTCAATGCTTTGTGACTTGAACATGATTGTGATATTTGGAAAATACCATTGCCTTGTACTTATGGAATCTGACAAGTCTCTAGTCTTTGAAGGGTACCGGAAAGATGATCTATACATGGTAGATTTCTCAGCAGGGCCACAGCTTGCCGTATGCCTTCTTGCAAAAGCTTCAGAGTGTTGGCTCTGGCATCGGAGGCTAGGGCATGCTGGCATGAGGAACTTACAAATCTCGCAAAGAAGAAGCATGTCATAAGCATCGAGGGCGTCAAGTTCAAGAAGGATCACTTGTGCGGTGCCTGCGAAGCTGGAAATATGACTAGGGCCAAGCATCCCTCGAAGACAATCACTTATTTGACCCTACTCACTACTCTACTCTCACTACTACTGCTTGTCTCTACGGCTTCGTCATTGTTGTTGATTATTCAAGATATACATGGGTTCACATAATTCTCTACAAGACTGAAGTGAAGGATGTCTTCAGACGCTTCGCCAACCGTGCCATGAACAACTATGCCGTCAAGATCAAGCATATCAGGAGTGACAACGGCACAGATTTCAAGAACACCGGCCTCGATCTGTACTTGGATACATTAGGCATCACTCATGAGTTCTCAGCTCCGTACACCCCTCAGCAGAATGGCATCATGGAGCGCAAGAACAGAACAGTCATTGAGATGGCTCGGACGATGCTCGATGAATACAAGATACCAAGAAAGTTCTGGCCTGAAGCTATTGATACTGCATGCCATGTCATCAACCGTGTTTATCTTCACAAGCTTCTGAAGAAAACATCCTATGAAATTATCACTGGTAAGAAGCCAAATGTCAGCTACTTCAGAGTGTTTGGTGCTAGGTGCTGGATCAAGGATCCACATCACACTTCAAAATTTGCACCGAAAGCACATGAAGGTTTTATGCTCGGTTACGGAAAGGACTCGCACTCCTACAGAGTCTTCAACCTCTTTCACTATAAAGTGGTTGAAACTGTGGATGTGCGGTTCGATGAGACTAACGGCTCACAAAGAGAGCACCTGCCAAATGTGCTAGATGAAGTTCCACCCAGTGAATCCATCAAGCTAATGGGAACTGGAGAAATCATACTGTCTGAAGCACAGCCTGAAGAGGAACTTATCATTTCTGCACCTAATCAACCTGAAGACAATGCTTAGCCCAAAGACAATCCTCCCAACGATGACAATGATCAGCAAGAGCAAAATCTTCGTCCAGTTCATCCTCGTGTTGCAAATGAAGTACAGATTGAGAAGATAATTGATAGCATCAATGCGCCTGGTCCACTCACTCGTTCAAGAGCAACACAACTAGCAAATTTCTGTGGGCACTTTGCTTTTGTCTCAATATCTGAACCTAAGAAAGTTGCTGAAGCCTTCATGGAACCTGAATGGATTCAACCTATGCAAGAAGAGCTTCAACAGTTCAAGCTGAACAATGTCTGGGAACTTGTCAAGCGTCCTGACCCCCGCAAGCACAACATAATAGGCACAAAATGGATATATCGCAACAAACAAGATGAGCGTGGTCAAGTTGTCAGAAACAAAGCTTGTCCCGTTGCTCAAGGATGCACTCAAGTTGAAGGGATTGACTTCGATGAAACATTTGCTCCTGTGGCTAGGCTTGAAGCTATTCGCATATTGCTAGCCTATGCAAACCACCACAACATCTTGCTATATCAAATGGATGTGAAGAGTGCATTTCTCAACGGCAAGATTGAATAAGAAGTGTATGTTGCACAACCTCCCGGCTTTGAAGATCCAAAACATCCTGATATGGTGTACAAGCTAAACAAGGCACTATATGGCCTCAAACAAGCCCCTCGCGCTTGGTATGACACACTCAAAGACTTCCTGAAGAGCAAAGGCTTCAAACCTGGTTCCCTGGATCCCATGCTCTTCACGAAGACATATGATGGTGAACTGTTTGTGTGCCAAATACGTGGATGACATTATCTTCGGATGCACCAACCAGAAATACAGTGATGAATTTGGACACATGATGCAAGAGCAATATCAGATGTCCATGATGGGTGAGCTGAAATTCTTCCTTGGTCTTCAAATTCGTCAGCAAGGAAATGGCATCTTCATATCTCAAGAGAAATACCTCAAAGATTTCCTGAAGAAGTTTGGAATGCAAGACTGCAAAGGTTACACGATGCCAATGCCAACCAAGAGTCATGTGGGTCCTGACGCCATTGGTAAAGAGTTCGATCAAAAGGTATACCACTCCATGATTCGTTCTTTACTTTATTTATGTGCATCTAGGCCAGATATTATGCTTAGTGTTTGCATGTGTGCTCGATTCCAAGCGGCACCAAAGGAATCGCATCACTTAGCTATGAAGCGAATTCTTCGATATTTGGCTTACACCCCAACATTAGGATTATGGTATCCAAAGGGCTCAGAATTTGATCTAGTTGGATTCTCGGATGCTGATTATGCTGGTGACAAGGTGGATCGCAAGTCTACATCAGGCACATGTCACTTTCTGGGACGATCACTTGTCTGTTGGTCTTCAAAGAAGCAGAACTGTGTGTCACTCTCCACTGCTGAATCTGAATACATTGCTGCTGGATCTTGCTATGCTCAGCTTCTATGGATGAAGCAAACACTCAAGGACTATGGCATCCATATGAAACAAGTACCACTCTATTGCGACAACGAAAGCGCCATCAAGATTGCCAACAACCCAGTTCAGCACTCGAAGACAAAGCATATTGAAATTCGTCATCACTTTCTTAGAGATCATGTCATGAAGGAAGATATTGATATCATACACGTCAACACTGAAGAGCAACTAGCAGATATCTTCACAAAGCCCTTGGATGAGAAAAGGTTTTGCAAGTTACGGTGTGAGCTAAATATCTTGGAATCCTCAAATTTCCTGTGATCAGGCACACATCCTAACACTTATGCATGTTGATGACTTAGATGTGCAACACACGAAGTAAAGTATATATTCAATCAATGAATACTTACATTCTACATTAACGCGGAATTTGACTTCGGAGCGCCACGATAATTGTGCGCCGTGTCTGGGTCTAATACTTCCTATACGGTGGGTAACGCCACCACCAAACTCTTCTGTTCGAAGTGTTTTCTCATGGCATTACATTTGCTATGTCTTCGCATTTGGTTTGTCTTCAATTTCAACATGTCTTCTTGATTATCTTCACTATGTTGATTTGGTTGTATTCTGATATATATACATACATTAGCGTTTTGTCCTCTACATCATTCACTTATAGCTATGTCTTGTCGTTTGAATCTTTTGAACTAAGTGAATGTGATCGGACCCTAACCTCTCTATGCTTTCTACCTCAAACTCTATCTATCCATATCATATGCATTCTGTTGAAACTGTCGAATGTCTTCTCTGCGTCCTTATCAGCAGAAGATACAGAGACAAACATTAAATCTGTTTTAAATGTTCAATTCTTATTGCCTGAAACCCGGAGAAGCCGGAACGGCCATCCGACAGACCAGGCGGGCGTGGGAACGTGGGACAACTTCCAATGGGTTGCATGTTCGCCACGTGTTCCTCAGATGTGAACCGCCAGGGGCACCTGTGTAATTGCGTTGTGCCATCCCTTTCCCTATAAATACCCGTCCAATCGCGGTCAAAATCCTTCTTCCACCTCTCCACCTCGACAAACCCTAGCGCCACCGCTCGCTCTCGACGACTCCGTCGACGAAGCGCTTAGCTGCCGCGACCTCTCCGACGCCATCTTCACGCCGGCCGCGGACATCGTCTTCTCCGCCGCCACCGTAGGTGTCCTCCGTCGCCAAGTTAGGGCACGGAAGATCGAACTGCTCGGCCTCATCTTCTACTCTGTCTAGCAGTCCATCGTGTGGTAAATTCAAACCCTCTTTTTACCGTCTTTTTGATCCTATAGATTCATCCTTTCTACCAAAAGTGGTTTCTGCCTCCACAAATTTGGATCTATGCTATCTGCATCTCATATAATGCCTAGTATATTCACTTATGCTTCACACATAGTTAGATTCCTCACTTGTACTTATTCTTGGATTCTTACAAATCTGGAACCAACTCTCAACATATAAGTGAATGTCTTCGCGCTATGAGGTCAATGTCTTCTAAACTAATTTATCTTCAAAATCTTCTGAGAATGCATATGACCTCTTCCCCTTCCCTTGCATCTCTAATGCTGTCACAGGTACATGTCCGTGGGAGAATCCCTTGGTTCTCATAGTCTGCATTCATTTGCACAATTCTTACAGCATCACATCAACTCTCCCGAAGCCAGTTCCTGTCTGACCAGCAGACGGAAGCCTTTAACAGTGTTGAAGCCATTCAGTCTGAACTTCATGGCAACAGAGAAGTCTACAAGGAAGGGTGGCAGACAGCACCGTGGGAACACCTCAAGAGATTTGCCTCCTAACCTCTATGAGCTGTACAAGACAGATCCAGAGGAGGACTACAATCAGAGAAAAACCTGAATCCAATGTTTTCGAAGATATTGGGCAGAACAATGGTACAAGTACAGGTTCGTGACCCAGGAATATGCTGAGAAGAATGCCATCAAGCGACCCTGGGGAGACATCTTGTACAAAAATCTTCCACCCAGGTCAGAGCTGAAGCCATTGAACAAGGCTTCTACCCTTGCATGGTCCGTGGACCACAGCCTGCATATGCCGACCCATCTTCATTGTTATGGTGTCGTGACGACAATCTGTTCAAGCGCAACTTCCAGTTTGCCAAGAACTCGGCCAAAGAAAACAAGAAGTCGCGGGGATTAGACTTCAATCCAGGCCCCTCTGCTCCTCGTGCCGATGGGACACGCAAAGTTGAACCCAATCTTGTTGGGCTCTTCTACAACCTAGAAGGTCTCATCACTCATATTATGGTTCAAGGGATAGCCATGGATGAACCTGCAGACGACGCTGATTCTGACGAAGCGCCTGCACCACCGAAACCAAAGAAGCTGAAGAAACCTAAAGCTTTGAAGCCTTCCCCTGCACCAAAAGCTTCGCGGGTGAAGCCTCTGGCCACTGCTGCTCCTGCACCAAGTGTGCAGTCTGAAGATCTCTCACGCATCTCCAAGTCTGAGAAGAAGAAAAAGAAGCCTATGCACACCACTGGTCCAGCTTTGACCCCTGCTGCTATTCTGAGAAACGAGAATGACGCCATTGATCTGTCAAGTGACGACGATCTTGCTGATGACGCTCTTGAGCAGCTGATAAAGAGCAAGCAAGAGGCAGAAATCTTCAATGATTTGCCTCTCTTTGACGTGGAAGTTTTGAAGAACTTCATTGATGAGTGGTTTGACACCCCCAATCTCAGCTTTGACGATCTGCAACTTCCCATTGGCCTGAGAGTCTCGTTCCATGGCGCCATTGCTCCTGAGCTGGCTTTTGCTCAGAAAATTGTTGAGCTGAAGCACAAGATCGATTATGAAAAGGCTCAGTTCAAGAAGCACATGGCCGAGCTCAGTGTGGCAGACGTCCAGAACTTCAAGGTCATGCTGCATGAGCTCAAGGAAGTGTTTCACAAGAAACTGATGAAGCCAAAGGTTCTCGTGAGCACATGAAGATTCTCACTGCCAAGTGTGTTCAAGCTTACAATGAAGCTGAGAAGCGCAAGGCACTTGGGCGTCCTGGCATCGACCCTAAGATGGCTGCCAAGCAGAAGAAGAAGCCATCTGTGGACCAAGCTGAACCATCCAGGCGGGAAGAACCTCGCATTGTCTTCCCAGCCAGTATAACAGGCATGAAGCCTAAGGTCCCATAGTGGCTTCAGCGCTTCAGAAGACAAGGGCAGCTGAAGCCAAGGCCAGAAAGCGCAAGACCAAGAACACCACTGATGATGCTCCACCCACCAAGAAGCGCAAGACCAAGAAGAGAGATCGGGCTGCTCCCACAGAGCCCCTTGTCGTCGAGCCAATTTCTGTTGCTCATCCTGAATCTACACAACAAGAACGTCGAATGATAGTTCATGAGCCTGCTTCCACAGAGGCTCCTGAAGCTGAAGACATTCCAGCTGTTGACCCCACCGCAGCTGAAGACATTGGTCATCATGACAATCTTGAAGATGATGAAGTCCTTGCTCAGATCGAGCACAACGTGGTATCATCGCCTGTTCTTACGAACAGCGAACTCATCAGCATTGGTCGTCCATTGACGCCAATTGCTCAGGATGACTCATGGGCTGATCACCCACAAGAATCCCCACGTCAAGAAGAAACACCAGTTACTTCCCCAACACAGGTCACCACTCCGGTGATTGAAGATGAAGACTTCGTGGCCCAACCAACTCCATCTCCACAAGCGTCGCCAGCGTTCCGCAGGCTTCGCAAAGGACCAAGGCCACATGTCTCTCTGTCAAGTGTTCCAGAAGGAGAAGAGCGCCAATCCGTTTCACGCCAAGTCTTTCCTGAAGCCTCTCCAACTGTGAACAACCCCGAGACTGAAGCCAATATGGCTGAAGATATTCCGGCTGCATTAGCCGGATACCAAGAAGAACCAAGAGAAGAAGAAGCACGTGTTGCTACACCCCCTACCAACCAAGTTTTTCTCGAGGAGAACGTGTCTGACCCTCCAGCTACTCAAGTGGAGGTTAACAACAATGAGGCGGCCACCAACACCATCACTGAAGCCAATGACGTTGTCATGGCTGAATCTAATGTGGCGCCTGAGGTCAATGTGGTGCCTGAAGTGATAGCACCTAAAGTCAATGCTGCACCTGATGCCAATCTGCAGCCAGAAGTCACTTCCACTGCCACTGCTCCTGTACCGCCTCCCAGGCCACATACTATTGAGCAAGCATACAACTATGGTCAGCTAGTAACTGTCAGATGGCCTATTCTGGTTCCTCCTCCTGCTGCTGGTCCGCAATTTGACTATCATGTAGAGCACAGGCCATAGATCCAGAAGCCTAAGCCAAGACTGCCCAGGTTTCCAGGTACTACCACTTCACCAAGGTCCTTCAATGCAAATGGCTCATTGCGCACAACACTTTCTTTGATAGTGCCAAGAACCCCTATTCCAAGCCAAGGATTTCATCAGATCGGTTCTGGAGCTATCAGCAGCGCAATTATTATTCATGTGTTCTTTATGATCAAGGGCACATCTTCCCTCATATGCGTCTTGACTATGAAGCCATTGCTGGATTACCTTGCCTTGAAGAATCCCTTGACTGCTTCCATGATGCTGGACTGCTGAACTTTGTGACTGATAAGGAGCATTGGAATGAAGAGCTCCTGCTTCAATTTTATGCTACCCTCCACATTCGCGGATACAACAGGGATCCGAAGACTTGGGTCCTTGAGTGGATGACAGGCAATGTCCATCATGAAGCCAAAGCTTTTGACATCATTGAGCTAACCGGCGTACCCACTCCAGGAGAATTAAATGAACCTGGTTGTCAGCTTCACCGCAATGCTTTGGAGAGTATCTTCCATAAGCCAGAGCCCAACATGAGCCAAATGCTGAGCATGATGAAGCCTCTGCCACATGACGCTGATTACCCAAAGGAGTTCTTTGTCGAAGACCTATAGTATCTGCCCCGCACTATTTATCACATAATCAGGCAAACTCTATGGCCTGTCAAAGGACATTCGTCAGCAGCAAAACTTGAAGGAGCAATGAAGACTTTGGTCTTTTATATCTTCAACGGCATCAGCTTCAACGCTCAAGACTTCTTTATCAGGCAGTTGGATGCATCAGGCTCTAATCTCTTTGGACTGAAGTTCTACGCTCTGTGGGTCATGCGCCTCATCAACCTACATTCAGCTGTCAACTATCAGCCCTCTGCTCGCAACCATCTGATCTTTCTGCCAGAGGTTGATATGTCAATTGAAGCCATATACCCAGAGCCTGCCAAGGAGCCTGTTTGTCTTCACAATGCTGATCACCAAAGCTTCACGCAACCCATTGAAGGAGTCCAGGCAGTCACTCATGTTTATCCTTTGGCTGGCAATACACGCTTACCTCACCGTGCTCAAACTGTAGCCACTGAAAGCAGTATTGCTCAAAGGCCTCGAAGCGATCTCGTGTTCTCAATGACCGAGAACTTCTCGTTGCCCTACATCAGAAACAGGATAAGCATCACTTCTGGCTGAAGCGGCAGATGCAAAGCCTCTTGGTGGATGTCAATCGCATTTGCAATCTTGCCACCAAGAATGCCTTTGTTACACATGAAACCTGTCGGAGGTCATGGAAGAGTTTGACATTGCTGAGTGCTGAAGCAGATCTTCAAGACGATGGCTTCACTGAAAGATTCAAGTTTGACTCCACTCCTCCAAGGAATGCTATCTTGCGTCGAACTCCGTCTCTTGAAGACTCTGATTATTCCTCCTCTGTTGCAATGGTGAATGCCAGAGTGATCGATGATCAAGATGATGCTACTTCACTACCTCCAACTTCAGCATGTATCGACTCTGCACCAAGTTCGTCTGCACCGCCAAACCCCGATGCCAACCCTGCATCTTCTCCTACTCCTTCTAGGAACGAGTAGAGGCTCTATGTCTTCAAACCTTTTTGGTCCTTACTGACAAAAGGGGGAGAAGCATATGAGTTGATAGTCTTCAAGCGGGTCCATATGGGCGGTTGCTTTATATTTTGCCTAGTGCTTACAACTCTCGCTTTTGATACATTTGGTTCTTTGAGTTGTAACACTTAAACTTGATGGTCGTCTGCTACTTGTTTGCTATCCTGTGATGCGATGATAAATTCCGCATGTGCGATGATAAATCCCGCACGAAGTCATATTGCAGACGTCCATTTTTCATTATGCATGTCATTATCTTCGTTTTATCAAATCATGCATGATGAATTGTCTTCATAAGTTGAAGAGGATCTCCACAAGTACAACCCGCCGTGTGCATTTGCATTCCGAAAGCAAATTACTTATATGCACATCTTCAGGGGGAGCCTTTTGCTACTTATGAAGACAATACATTTATCCTTTACAATTTCACATACTTTTATCCCCGTTGAAAACTTCAACCAGTTTGTCATCAATCACCAAAAAGGGGGAGATTGTAACTGCATCTAGTGCCACCCCTAGTTGGTTTTGGAGTATTGACGACAAACCTGGTTGAGGGACTAATGTGTTTGTGAGAATTGCAGGATAACACAGGTAGTAGTCCCTCATTGATTCTGTTTACCTACCGGAGATGACCCCTAAAAATGTATGAAGACATTGAAGACAATGGTGGTATGTGAGGATATTCACATTGAAGACTATGACAAGAGAAGGCATTGCGTGAAGACTATGGGGCGCGAAGACTTAGTTGTTTCATTGTTTCCTTTTCTTCTTTGTTGAGTCGTAAGAACCACCGTACTGTTAAGTAGGGTCCCAGTGAACAAAGTCAGAGTGACTGAAGTGATGCTCAACCAAAATACTATGTCTTCGAGCGAAGACAATGAGAGCAAATCTTATCCTGAGATGGATGAGTCAGCTTTACTTGTAGCCCAAGTAAAGTTGTCGCGTGTGTTTGAAATCTGACCATTGGAACACGTGTCAGTTCCTTAGTGACCCAGGGTCATTTCGGACAAATCAGGTCGGGTTGCCTAGTGGCTATAAATAGCCCACCCCTACACCATAAATTGGTCGCTGCTCAGAGTTAGTGCACGGCTTTTGTCGTTTGAGAGCAACCCACCTCCAAAGCTTTTGAGAGAGAGAAATCCTTGCGAGGACAAAGCCCAAACACCCAGAGAAAAATAGTGTTAGGCATCACTGAAGTCTTTCTGTCCGCGTGACCTGAAGACTTGTTACACTTGAGGACTGCGAATCCTCCAGCCGGTTAGGTGTCGCGTTCTGAGCATCCAAGAGTCATTGTGGATCGCCGATGAACGAAGTCTGTGAAGGTTTGGAAGTCTACCTTGAAGACTTACCAGAGTGATTGGGCGAGGACTGGGTGTCCTTAGCTCAAGGGGAATAAGGCGAAGACTCGGTCTTCTGAGTTGAATCTGAGCCTCCCTAACTAGATGTCCAGTTGTCACAGCAACTGGAACTGGTCCAACAAATCCTTTGTCTTCACCAAGTGACTGGTTCTATCCTCACCCTCTCTTTACTTACAGTCTGTCTTCGTGAAGTCATTGCCTGCTTGCATTACCTATTTGACTTCACTATGTGACTTCCATCGTTGATTGGCTTCATACTATCTTTCGTCCTGATCTTTACTACCTAGCTGCTATTAGTCTTCGTACCTTCACTTCATTGAATACTGGACTATGGCTTGCCTAGTGTAGTCTACCTTCCGCTACATATCAATAGGTTCATTTCTAGTGTTTGTCTTCAAAACTCTGATGTTTTGAAGACTTTCATAAAAATCTCCTATTCACCCCCCTCTAGTAGATAACTAGCACTTTCATTACTGTTGGGCAATTGATAGAACTTCGAATAATCATGATGATATCCAGGCAATGATCATTATATAGGCATCACGTCCAAGATTAGTAGACTGACTCCTGCTTGCATCTACTACTATTACTCCACACATGGACCGGTATCCAGCATGCATCTAGTGTATTAAGTTCATGGAGAAATGGAGTAATGCAATAAGGACGATGACATGATGTAGACAAGACCTACCTATGTAGACATAGACCCCATCGTTTTATCCTTAGTAGCAATGATACATACGTGTTGTTTCCCCTTCTGTCACTGGGATCAAGCACCATAAGGTCGAACCCACTACAAAGCACCTCTTCTTCCCATTGCAAGATAAATAGATCAAGTTCGCCAAACAAAACCCAAATATCGGAGAAGAAATATGAGGCTATAAGCAATCATGCATATAAGATATCAAAGAAACTCAAATAACTTTCATGGATATAAAAATATATAACTAATCATAAACTCAAAGTTCATTAGATCCCAACAAACACACCACAAAAAGAGTTACATCATATGGATCTCCAAGAGACCATTGTATTGAGAATTCAACGAGATAGAGGAAGCCATCTAGCTACTAACTATAGACTGGAAGGTCTACAAAGAACTACTCATGCATCATCGGTGAGGCACCAATGGAGGTGGTGAACCCCATTCGAGATGGTGTCTAGATTGCATCTGGTGCTGTAACGCCCAAGATACGGCTATATCTCCCACGTGTCGAGGCATGACTTAGAGGCATAACCGAATTTTGGTATTGTCGCAAGAAGGGTCATCTTCACACAATCCCATGTACAAGAACAAGGAAGTAAATAGTTGGCTTACAATCGCCACATCACACAATGATCAAATTATGCGTACATTAAACAGAGTACACACAAGGTCCGACTACGGACGATCCAAATGAAAAGAAGACAACCCCAAATGCTAAATCCCGATCGGGTCCCTACTGGCACCACTACTGACCATCCGGAAAGGAAACATAGTAACGACCAAGGTCTTTGTCGAACTCCCACTTGAGCTCGGTTGCAACACCTGCATCGGTATCATTGGCACCTGCAACTGTTTTGGTAGTATCTGTGAGTCACGAGGACTCAGCAATCTCAAAACCCGCGAGATCAAGACTATTTAAGCTTATAGGCATGATGTGGTTATAAGGTGGAGCTGCAGCAAGCACGAAGCAAATATGGTGGCTAACATACGAGTGCAAGAGTAAGATGAGAAACTACGCAACGGTCGTCAACTAGAAGTGATCAAGAAGTGACCCTGGACTACTTATGTTGAAACATAACCCCACAGTGTTCTCTTCCCGAACCTCGTCGAAAAGAGACCATCACGGTTACACACGCGGTTGGTGTATTTTAATTAAGTCAAGTGTCAAGTTCTCTACAACCGGATATTAACAAATTCCCATCTACCAAATAACCGCGGGCACGACTCTCAAAAGTTTAAACCCTGCAGGGGTGTCCGCGGAGACAATCCTCCATCGCGGGAACCTCCGATCAAACTCGGAATCCCGGTGCACAAGATATTTTGACATGGTAAAACTAGTCCAGCAAGACCTCCCGATGCACCGACCTAGCCTGATAGTAGTGTTGGGGATCGTAGCAGAATTTTAAAATTTCCTACGCATCACCAAGATCCATCTATGGAGTATACTAGCAACGAGGGGAAAGGAGTGCATCTACATACCCTTGTAGATCGCGAGCGGAAGCGTTCCAATGAATGGGTTTGATGGAGTCGTACTCGCCGTGATCCAAATCACCGATGACCGAGTGCCGAACGGACGGCACCTCCGCGTTCAACACACGTACGGAGCAGCGACGTCTCCTCCTTCTTGATCCAGCAAGGGGGAAGGAGAGGTTGATGGAGATCCAGCAGCATGACGGCGTGGTGGTGGAAGTAGCGGGGTCTCGGCAGGGCTTCGCCAAGCTTCTGCGAGAGGGAGAGGTGTTGCGGGGGGAGAGGGAGGCGCCAGGGGCTGTCATGCTGCTGCCCTCCCTCCCCCCACTATATATAGGCCCCCTGGGGGGGCGCCAGCCCTGGATCCCATCTACAAGGGGGGGCGGCGGCCAGGGGGGAAACTTGCCCCCCAAGTCAGGTGGGGCGCCCCCACCCCTAGGGTTTCCAACCCTAGGCGCAGGGGAAGGCCCATGGGGGGGCGCCCCAGCCCACTAGGGGCTGGTTACCCTCCCACTTCAGCCCATGGGGCCCTCCGGGATAGGTGGCCCCACCCGGTGGACCCCCGGGACCCTTCCGGTGGTCCCGGTACAATACCGATAACCCCCGAAACTTTCCTGGTGGCCGAAACTGGACTTCCCATATATAATTCTTCACCTCCGGACCATTCCGGAACTCCTCGTGACGTCCGGGATCTCATCCGAGACTCCGAACAACTTTCGGGTTTCCGCATACTAATATCTCTACAACCCTAGCGTCACCGAACCTTAAGTGTGTAGACCCTACGGGTTCGGGAGACATGGAGACATGACCGAGACGCCTCTCCGGTCAATAACCAACAGCGGGATCTGGATACCCATGTTGGCTCCCACATGTTCCACGATGATCTCATCGGATGAACCACGATGTCGAGGATTCAATCAATCCCGTATACAATTCCCTTTGTCAATCGGTACTTTACTTGCCCGAGATTTGATCGTCGGTATCCCAATACCTTGTTCAATCTCGTTACCGGCAAGTCACTTTACTCATACCGTAATGCATGATCCCGTGGATAACTCCTTAGTCACATTGAGCTCATTATGATGATGCATTACCGAGTGGGCCCAGAGATACCTCTCCGTCATACGGAGTGACAAATCCCAGTCTCGATCCGTGCCAACTCAACAGACACTTTTGGAGATACCCGTAGTGTACCTTTATAGTCACCCAGTTACATTGTGACGTTTGGCACACCCAAAGCACTCCTACGGTATCCGGGAGTTGCACGATCTCATGGTCTAAGGAAATGATACTTGACATTGGAAAAGCTCTAGCAAACGAACTACACGATCTTTTGTGCTATGCTTAGGATTGGGTCTTGTCCATCACATCATTCTCCTAATGATGTGATCCCATTATCAACGACATCCAATGTCCATGGTCAGGAAACCGTAACCATCTATTGATCAGCGAGCTAGTCAACTAGAGGCTTACTAGGGACATGGTGTTGTCTATGTATCCACACATGTATCTGAGTTTCCTATCAATACAATTATAGCATGGATAATAAACGATTATCATGAACAATGAAATATAATAATAACCAATTTATTATTGCCTCTAGGGCATATTTCCAACAGTCTCCCACTTGCACTAGAGTCAATAATCTAGTTCACATCACCATGTGATTAACACTCACAGGTCACATCACCATGTGACCAACATCCAAAGAGTTTACTAGAGTCAACAATCTAGTTCACATCACTATGTGATTAACACTCAATGAGTTCTGGTTTGATCATGTTATGCTTGGGAGAGAGGTTATTAGTCAACGGGTCTGAACCTTTCAGATCCGTGTGTGCTTTACGAATATCTATGTCATCTTGTGGATGCTACCACAAGCTACTTGGAGCCACTTCAAATAACTGCTCTACTATACGAATCCGGTTTACTACTCAGAGTCATCCGGATTAGTGTCAAAGTTCGCATCGATGTAACCCTTTACGACGAACCCCTTTTCACCTCCATAATCGAGAAAATTCCTTAGTCCACTAGATACTAAGGATAAGTTCGACCGCTGTCATGTGATCCATTCCCGGATCACTATTGTACCCCTTGACCAACTCATGGCAAGGCACACTTCATGTGCGGCACACAGCATAGCATACTGTAGAGCCTACGTCTAAAGCATAGGGGACGACCTTCGTCCTTTCTCTCTCTTCTGCTGTGGTCAGGTCTTGAGTCTTACTCAATACTCACACCTTGTAACACAGCCAAGAACTCCTTCTTTGCTGATCTATTTTGAACTCTTTCAAAATCATGTCAAGGTGTGCGTTCTTTGAAAGTATCATCAGGCGTCTTGATCTATCTCTGTAGATCTTGATGCCCAATATGTCAGCAGCTTTATCCAGGTCTTCCTTTGAAAAACTCCTTTCAAACAACCCTTTATGCTTTCCAGAAATTCTACATCATTTTGGATCAACAATATGTCATTCACATATACTTATCAGAAATGTTGTAGCGCTCCCACTCACTTTATTGTAAATACAAGTTTCTAACAAACTTTGTATAAACCCAAAACTTTGATCACTCCATCAAAGCGTATATTCTGACTCCGAGATGCTTGCTCTAGTCCATGGAAGGATCGCTGGAGGTAGCATACCTTTTAGCATCCTTAGGATCGACAAAACCTTTCTGATTGTATCACATACAACCTTTCCTTACGAAAACTGGTAAGGAAACTTGTTTTGACATCCATCTGCCAGATTTCATAAATGCAGCTAATGCTAACATGATTTCGACGGACTTAAGCATCGGTACAGATGAGAAAATCTCATCGTAGTCAACTCCTTGAACTTGTGAAAATACTCTTTGCCACAAGTCGAGCTTCATAGACGGTAAAATTACCGTCCATGTCCGTCTTCTTCTTAAAGATCCATTTATCTCAATGGCTTGCCCATCATCGGGCAAGTTCACCAAAGTCCATGCTTTGTTCTGATACATGGATCCTATCTCGGATTTCATGGCTTCTAACCATTTGTCGGAATATGGGCCCACCATCGCTTCTCCATAGCTCGTAGGTTCATTGTTGTCTAGCAACATGACTTCCAAGACAGGATCACGTACTACTCTGAAGTAGCTCGCATCCTCGTCGTCCTACGAGGTTTGGTAGTGACTTGATCCGAAGTTTCATGATCACTATCATAAGCTTCCACTTCAATTGGTGTAGGTGCCACAGGAACAACTTCCTGTGCCCTGCTACACACTAGTTGAAGTGACGGTTCAATAACCTTATCAAGTCTCCACCATCCTCCCACTCAATTCTTTCGAGAGAAACTTTTCCTCGAGAAAGGACTCGTTTCTAGAAGCAATTACTTTTGTTTCCAGATCTGAAATAGGAGGTACACCCAACTGTTTTGGGTATTCTATGAAGATGCATATATCCGCTTTGGGTTCGAGCTTATCAGCCTGAAACTTTTCACATAAGCATCGCAGCCCCAAACTTTTAAGAAACGGCAACTTAGGTTTCTCTAAACAGTGTCGTCTCAACGGAATTGCGTGGTGCCCCTTTTAAAGTGAATGCGGTTATCTCTAATGCCTACCCCATAAACGATAGTGGTAATTCGATAAGAGACATCATTGTATGCACCATATCCAATAGGGTGCAGTTATGATGTTCGGACACACCATCACAATATGTTGTTCCAGGCGGTATTAATTGTGAAACATTTTCCACAATGTCTTAATTGTGTGCCAAACTCGTAACTCAGATATCTCTATGATCATATCATAGACATTTTATCCTCTTGTCACGACGATCTTCAACTTCACTCTAAAATTACTTGAACCTTTCAATAATTCAGAATTGTGTTTCATCAAGTAAATACACTCAGCATCTACTCAAATCATCTGTGAAGTAAGAACATATCGATATCCACTGCGTGCCTCAGCACTCATTGGACTGCACACATCAAATGTATTACTTCCAACAAGTTGCTCTCTTGTTCCATCTTACTGAAAACGAGGCCTTTCAGTCATCTTGCCCATGTGGTATGATTTGCATGTCTCAAGTGATTCAAAATCAAGTGAGTCCAAACGATCCATCTGCATGGAGTTTCTTCATGCATATATACCAATAGACATGGTTCGCATGTCTCAATCTTTTCAAAAACGAGTGAGTCCAAAGATCCATCTACATGGAGCTTCTTCATGCGTTCTATACCAATATGACTCAAACGGCAGTGCCACAAGTATGTGGTACTATCATTACTATTTTATATCTTTTGGCACGAACATGTGTATCACTGCGATCGAGATTCATTTTAGGTGCAAGACCATTGAAGGTATTATTCAAATAAACAGAGTAACCATTATTCTCCTTAAATGAATAACCGTATTGCGATAAACATAATCCAATCATGTTTACGCTCAATGCAAATACCAATCTCGATGGTAGGGGGAGAATGCGATGCTTGATCACATCAACCTTGGAAACACTTCCAACACACATCGTCATCTCACCTTTAGCTAGTCTCCATTTATTCCGCAGCTTTTATTTCGAGTTACTATGTAACATCCCAAATTTTCAATTTGGTATGTTATACATAGATCATCATTGCATATCATATTTTATTGCATTTTGACAAATCCTTGATAAATCCTAAGCAACTCAAGGACCCTCGGAGAGAGTTGGGGATTTTCTCGAATTTTCATATTTGATTTTCATCAAATTATAAAACGAGGATTTTGGTTTTAATTATTTTCTCTCCGGAAAAATATTTCATTTTAAAAATAAACGAGAGGAGAAAATATGACTACTCCAAAACAATTGAAATATTGGAGGAAAAGTGTTAAAATCATTTATTGGATTTTATTTGGATTTTATTTGCAATTTTAATTGCATTAAAAATATTGCATGTTTTCAAAAAATTATTTTTGGTGTCAAAAAAATGTTCACCCTATTCTAGATTTTCTTACTAGACGGGGAAAATTTATTTTATCTTTTTTGTACTTTTATTTATTTTTCTACGAATTTTTTTCCGTGGAACGTATTAAAAAAATATATTCGCCGCGCCCGACCGGGCCGAAGCCCAGCCGAGCCGCCGGCCCACCCCGCCGTCGTCCTCCCCGCGTACGCCGCCGCTCGCCGAGTCCGGCTCGAGCACGGGAGCACCCCGCCGCCTTTGCCCCCTCCTCCAAGCCGCTGCCCCCCTCCATATATAGCCGCCGCCCCCCCCCTCTTCTCACCCCGCCGCCGCCCGCACCT
>NC_057811.1:301294595-301302688 GCF_018294505.1 Triticum aestivum
CTCGCCGTTCGCCACCCCCTCGCCGCCCCCGAGCACCCCCGAGCCCCGCCGCACCCCGCCGCCCTCGCCGTAGCAGCCGGAGCCCCACCGGAGTCCGCCCCCGACGAGGTATACCTCGCCGTTCGTTGCCGGTTTTGTTTTAAAAAACCGTTCGTTAAAAAAAACCTAGATCGGTTTTTTTTCGGTTTTGTTATTTTGTGAACGTTCACCGACTCGTTCGTTTTAACGAACGCGTTCGTCGGATTTTCTCTGTTAACGAACGTCCGTTCTTTAACCGTTCGTCCGTTTTTCTTTTCGTCGGATTTTTCCGCGATTATCTCAGATCTCGATTTCTGATCGAATCTTCGTTTCTGTTTAACTTTTCGCTCGTTTATCGGAATCAGGCGATTCAAGCGCCTAGTGTTTCGTCTCGAAATTCTCTTTCCGTTTAACCTAGTCAAAAAAATTTTTGCTACTGTAAAATTTGACCTAGATCCAGATTAGTAAACGAAGCTTGTTTCTTTCGCACTTTGACTTTCGTTGCTTCGTTCGAGTTGATTCTTTTTGCAAACCGGAGTTCTTAAGTTGAACTTTCTGGTTGGATCTTTCATTCGAGTTTTACCTGTGCATTAGATGAGTACTTATTGTTTGCTTGTTTGTTTGCGATAGAGTACCCGGAGTGTGTCGCTTGTTACTTCGAATCGCTAGGTTTCGCGGATCATCAGCAAGGCGAGTAACACTTTGATCATACTTTCCATACCCAGTTTTATTGCATTAGATCTTTTCCTCAAACAATTGCATGATTAGGATCCAATTAAATTGTGGGACTTTGGGAAGTAGTTGAGGTAGTACCTATTACCTGTTTTCTTATCAAACCCTTGGGAGTTACTTCTACGTTGCTATTATATTGCCATGCTATGCTCGTAGACGTGGATTGGGTTTGAGAGATATTCATGACAGATGTGAGATTGTTAATAATGGTTTACCTAAGGTGGCAACTAAAACTCACATCTGGGTGGATTGAGGCACCTGGAGAATCCAGTGTTGTCTGTTTGTATAAGGACCGCCACCCAGGCTCAAAGGGATCATAAGATTATTCATGCTAGAAACTTCCGTGTGCAGCCACAAGCTATTATGGGCTCTAGCATAGTTGAGTAGGTTACATGATCTCTTGAAGAGGTGGACTAGCAGATGTAGGGGAAAGTAGGTGTACCGGTTCACCCGGAGTAAAGAGTGATTGTTCCTGAAAGACTGTGTCTCGGTCATCCGTTTCTCAAACATCATGCAGTGCGAGAATCAAGCGGAGGCGATCGAGTCTTGTGGGGAAAAGTGCGCAAACCTCTGCAGAGTGTACAAACTAATCATGGTTAGCCGTGTCCCCGGTTATGGACAACTTGAGTATCCAGTACTTGGATTATCATTTGAATCTCATCACCATGTTACTTATAATTAATTTTGTTGGGTTAATGATGACTTTTTAATTGGGATTGAGATGCTGTCAACCATCTCAATGTTTAACAACCACCATGATAGTTAAATAAAATTTATTCCTTTGAAGTAGGGAAAATTTTGCTTTTCGCAAAAACTTTAACCATAGAGCTTTCCACCAGCCATATATGCATGTAGTATAGCCTTAATGTTGTTCATTATTCTCTATGTGTTACTTTGCCAGCATATTCTATGTGCTGACCCGTTTTCGGGCTGCAACGTTTCATGTTGCAGACTTTTCAGACGACGAGTAAGGTGCCTTAGGTCATGGTCTTATACTCGGTGATGCCGCTGGAGTTGATGGACTCACTTATCTTCCAAGTCTTCCGCTGTTATCGTTTTAGATGGCCTTAAGCCATATTTATCATACTTATTCTCTTTGGAGATATTTGATGTAATAAGTGTGTGATTGCTACTCTGTTATAAATCCTCCATTTGTACTGTGCGTGTCAGCATTACTGATCCAGGGATGACACTGGTGCACAGCAGCACAGACCATTTGAGGTCTGGTCGCTACAAAGGTGGTATCAGAGCACACGCTGACTGTAGGACACGACCACTAAGCTTAAGCCCTAGAACACTTCTCTCTTCTCATTTCTGACCCCTCTCCTTTTTCTACTCTTCTAGGAATGGCGGATGCAAGGAGCAAGTTCATGCAACCAGATGAAGACACGCCGTTTGGTCGACACTTGAAGGAAGTCACTAAGTACTTGAACATAGGAATACCAAGCATCACCAGAACCTACAACGCCACATTACCCGAAGAGGAGAGCTGGAAGATTCAAGTTCACATTCCAGGAAGGACGTTTGTGCCAGTTACTGACCCCATAAGATTGGTTTTCGAAGCACCAACCTGGAGTTTAGGGAAGAGCATGGCCGCTCACATCGCTATGGGACGCATTGGAGAAGTCTACCACCAGGAGCTTAAGGATACAATTTATCAGATTTGTGGACGCCGAGACGCGCAATGGGAGATGATCAGAACCAAGAAGGATGGATCAATTGCAGCTTTCATCCAGGAGCAAAACCAACACATTCGTCGCCAGGAGAACCAGATGTGCACGGACAAGGAAGAACCGAAGAAGGCATTAACCAAGATCAAGGAGCTGGAGGAAGAACTCAAGGCTACACGCGAGGATTATATGGAGGAAATCATCGCACTAGTAGGGAAGAATGATGACCTGGAGACGAAGATTGGAGTATTCATGGGAAATCCAGTGCCAAAGGCAGAGAATGACGGATGCACTTGTCCGGATCACTACATCATCATCGACGACACCGACTTGGAACCAAGTGAAGATGACTTTGTTGATGAAGCTGGAGCAGACATCATGGAGTCTTCAACGGATCAGAATTTCTAGTAGACCACCATATCAGTAGTAGTTTTCCCCCATTTAATAGTATAGTTCAAGCACTTTGTAACGCTAGTTAGATCGATTGTTATGCCTTGTTTGAATTGATTGAGTGATATTGATTGTATTTGTCTCATGAGCATATGGGTAGTGTTTTCCCTCTAGACCTCATTCTATTCTTAACTCTCATCTTTTCTAACCCATCAGATGCCTCCGAGACGCGACACCGGATTTGTTTTCCCACCGGAGATCACCCAGTTGATTCAGCAACAGAATGCCCTGATGCAAGTGTTAGTGCAGAACCAAGGCAACAACAACAACAACCCACCGCCACCACCACCTGTTGATCACTTAGCCCGTTTCTTAAGGCTAAACCCGCCGGTGTTTTCCAGTAGCACCGAGCCGATTGTTGCAGATGATTGGCTCCCCAAAGTTGGAAGGGAGTTGACCACTGCAGGATGCACAGATGCGGAAAGAGTGCGTTTTGCCGCACATCAGCTTGATGGACCCGCAGCATCATGGTGGGAGAATTATACAGCCACGCACCCTATTGACACTGTCACATGGGACCAGTTTCAGTAAGCTTTCCGTACAGCTCATGTTTCAGCAGGAGCTATGGCTATGAAGAAGCGTGAGTTTCGCAACCTACGCCAAGGAGGACACACCGTAGGCCAGTATGTGGAGGATTTCAGTAAGTTAGCACGTTATGCACCAGATGACGTTGCTACAGATGCTGCCAAGCAGGAGAAATTTTTGGAAGGACTGAATGATGAACTGAGTATGCAGTTGATGGTAGCAACCTTCAACAACTACCAGGAGTTGGTAGATAGAGCTCTCATGATTGAAGGGAAGCAACAGCAGATTGAAAACCGTAAGAGGAAGTATGGACAAGGGAAGTACAATTCTGGAGCTCAGCAGAAGCCTCGTTTTGCCCCGAAACCGGGAGGACAGTTTCAGCATACCCATGGAGGAGGTAGTTCGCACAACCATAATGGCTCCAAGAATGGTAATGGGAATGGAGGAACCAACGGACAGAACCGCACCAACCCATCTACCCCAGCCAAGAGGGACCTAAGTCATGTTACTTGTTTCAAGTGCCAGAAGATTGGACACTATGCTACTGATTGTCCTGAAGCCCAAAATGGAAATGGCAATGGAAGCTCTGGGAAGAAGCCGAACCCGTTCAACAAAGGACATGTGAACCACGTGAGCGTGGAGGAGGTTGAAGCTCAGCCTGATGCAGTAATAGGTAAGTTTTGGGTTAAGTCATTTACTGCAACCGTTCTTTTCTGGTGCATCGCATTCATACATATCAAGGGGATTTGTGAATAAGTTTAAGCTGTCCACCCAAGTTCTCAAAACCCCTATGTTAGTAACCTCGCCAGGAGCAGAGTATATGGCCAGCCAAGGATGTTTTCAGATACCACTGGCCATTGGTAGGCATGTTTTCCCCTCAGACCTCATAGTTTTGGAGTCGCAAGGTTTGGATGTGATTTTGTGAATGGATTGGCTATCGTTGTATGGAGGAAACATCGATTGTGCCAACAAGACGATTTTGCTTACCACCCCGGAAGGAAAAAGGATCAAGTATGTATCCCGGCATATGCCGAAGAGGACTCAAGTGAATTCCTTATCAGGAGTTGTACAGGAGGAAGTACCAGTGGTGAAGGATTATCCGGATGTATTTCCAGAAGAGTTGCCAGGCATGCCACCGGATAGAGACATTGAGTTCTTGATTGAACTTTTGCCAGGCACAGGGTCAATATCTAAGAGACCGTACAGGATGCCCGCAAAAGATTTGGAGGAAATTAAGAAGCAGATCAAGGAGTTGCTGGATAAAGGCTATATTCGCCCAAGTTCGTCACCTTGTGGATCACCAGTACTTCTAGTGGAAAAGAAAGATGGATCGCTGAGGATGGTTGTTGATTACCGTGGATTGAATGAAGTAACCATCAAAAACAAGTACCCACTGCTGATGATGAATGATTTGTTTGACCGCCTACAAGGAGCTAAAGTATTTTCCAAGATCGATCTACGATCGGGATACCATCAGTTACAGATTCGAGAGCAGGATATACCTAAGACGGCTTTTACCACTAGATATGGATTGTATGAGTACATTGTTATGTCATTTGGTCTGACTAACGCACCTGCCTATTTCATGAACCTGATGAACAAAGTGTTTATGGAGTTTTTGGATAAGTTTGTCGTGGTGTTCATTGATGATATTTTACTTTTCCAAGAATGAGGAAGAGCATGAGGAGCATTTACGATTGGTACTTGAGAAGCTCAGAGAACATCAGTTATACGCCAAGTTCAGCAAGTGTGAATTTTGGCTGAAGGAAGTTGGATTCCTCAGACATGTTATTTCTGGAGAAGGAATAGCAGTAGATCCTGCCAAGGTTGATACAGTGACAAGTTGGGAATCACCCACGACAGTTGGAGAAATCCGGAGTTTTCTTGGACTTGCAGGATACTACCGGAGATTCATCGAGAATTTCTCAAAGATTGCTAAGCCCATGACTGAGCTATTGAAGAAGGACACCAAATTCAATTGGACTGAGGAATGTGAAGCTAGTTTCCAAGAGTTGAAGAAACGATTGGTTACATCACCAGTGTTGATTCTGCCAGATCAACGCAAGGATTGTGAAGTTTATTGCGACGCTTCTCGTCGAGGACTTGGAGCAGTGCTTATGCAGGAAGGAAGAGTTGTGTCATATGCTTCACAACAACTTAAACCCCATGAGAAGAATTATGCTACGCATGATTTGGAGTTAGCAGCCGTGGTGCATGCATTGAAGACATGGAGACATTTTCTCATCGGAACCATTGTGAGGTGTACACGGATCACAAGAGTTTGAAGTATATTTTCACGCAAAAGGAGTTAAATCTCAGACAGCGGAGATGGTTGGAGCTCATTAAGGATTATGATATGAGATTGCATTATCAGCCAGGAAAGGCTAACGTAGTAGCAGACGCGTTGAGCCGCAAGAGTCATGTCAACACCCTCATGACAGGAGAGTTACCTCAGGAGTTAGTCGAGGACCTTCGCGAGCTATGTTTGGAGATAGTCCCAAGAGGCTATTTAGCGACATTGGAGATTCAGTCTACCTTGATGGAAAGGATCAGAGAAGCTCAGAAGACAGACAAGGAGATTGAAGAGATAAAGGAGAAGATGAGCAAAGGCAAAGCCAAGGGATTTCGTGAGGATGAGCACGATACCTTATGGTTTGAGGACCGCGTATATGTGCCAAATGATCCGGAGATCAGGAAGTTGATTTTACAAGAAGCCCATGATTCACCGTACTCGATTCACCCAGGGAATACCAAGATGTATTGGATCTAAAAAATACTTTCTGGTGGACCGGAATGAAGAAGGATATTGCAGAGTACGTAGCAGTTTGTGATGTGTGTTAGAGAGTGAAGGCAGAGCATCAGAAACCAGCAGGATTGCTACAACCATTGCCGATACCCGAATGGAAGTGGGATAAAATAGGCATGGATTTTATCACAGGATTACCCAGGACTCGTTCAGGCTATGACTCAATATGGGTTGTAGTCGACCGTTTGACGAAAGTGGCTCATTTCATTCCAGTGAAGACCTCTTACACCAGTGCTAAGTTGGCAAAGATATACATGACCAGGATCGTATGTTTGCATAGAGTTCCGAGGACAATTGTGTCAGACAGAGGAACCCAATTTACCACGAAGTTTTGGAAGCAGTTACATGAAACATTGGGAACCAGACTAGAATTCAGTACAGCTTTTCACCCACAGACAGATGGACAAACCGAGAGAGTCAACCAGATTTTGGAGGACATGTTGAGAGCTTGTGCACTAGATTATGGATCTAGTTGGGACGACAACTTGCCATATGCGGAGTTTTCTTATAACAACAGTTATCAGACCAGTTTGAAGATGGCCCCTTTCGAAGCCTTGTACGAAAGGAGGTGTAGAACACCGTTGTTATGGGACGAAGTTGGAGACCGTCAGTTGTTTTGACCAGATTTGATTAAGGAGTCTGAACAGAAAGTAAGGTTGATTCGCAATAGGCTCAAAGTAGCCCAGTCCAGGCAGAAGAGTTATGCTGATTCTAAACGAAAGGAGACAGTTCACGAAGTTGGAGACCGAGTTTATCTTCGAGTATCACCACTTCGAGGAGTGAAGCGCTTTGGAGTTAAGGGAAAGTTAGCACCCCGTTTTATCGGACCATACACAATTGTGGAACATATGGGAGAGGTTGCCTACAAGCTGGAATTGCCCGCAGGATTGTCTGAAGTTCATGATGTATTTCACGTCTCCCAGTTGAAGAAGTGCCACACAGAGATGGCTGAGATACCACTGAGAGATACTGTGCCACTGGAAGCAATTCAGCTGGAAAGTGATTTGACCTATGAGGAGAAACCAATTAAGATTCTTGAGTATGCCAGCCGAGTTACCCGCAGTAAGGTTATCAAGTTTTGCAAAGTCCAGTGGAGTCACCACACGGAAGATGAAGCCACCTGGGAGCGAGAGGAAGATCTACGGAAGGACCACTCCCACCTGTTTTCTAGCCAACCCGAATCTCGAGGGCGAGATTCATCTTAAGGGGGGTAGGTTTGTAACATCCCAAATTTTCAATTTGGTATGTTATACATAGATCATCATTGCATACCATATTTTATTGCATTTTGACAAATCCTCGATAAATCCTAAGCAACTCAAGGACCCTCGGAGAGAGTTGGGGATTTTCTCGAATTTTCATATTTGATTTTCATCAAATTCTAAAACGAGGATTTTGGTTTTAATTATTTTCTCTTTGGAAAAATATTTCATTTTAAAAATAAACGAGAGGAGAAAATATGACTACTCCAAAACAATTGAAATATTGGAGGAAAAGTGTTAAAATCATTTATTGGAATTTATTTGCAATTTTAATTGCATTAAAAATATTGCATGTTTTCAAAAATTTATTTTTGGTGTCAAAAAAATGTTCACCCTATTCTAGATTTTCTTACTAGACGGGGAAAATTTATTTTATATTTTTTGGACTTTTATTTATTTTTCTACGAATTTTTTTCCGCGGAACGTATTTAAAAAAAAATTCGCCGCGCCCGACCGGGCCGAAGCCCCGCCGAGCCGCCGGCCCACCCCCGCCGTCGTCCTCCCCGCGTACGCCGCCGCTCGCCGAGTCTGGCTCGAGCACGGGAGCACCCCGCCGCCTTTGCCCCCTCCTCCAAGCCGCTGCCCCCCTCCATATATAGCCGTCGCCCCCCCTCTTCTCACCCCGCCGCC
>NC_057811.1:301303055-301338623 GCF_018294505.1 Triticum aestivum
GCCGCACCCCGCCGCCCTCGCCGGAGCAGCCGGAGTACCGCCGGAGTCCGCCCCCGACGAGGTATACCTCGCCGTTCGTTGCCGGTTTTGTTTTAAAAAAAACCGTTCGTTTAAAAAAACCCTAGATCGGTTTTTTTTCGGTTTTGTTATTTTGTGAACGTTCACCGACTCGTTCGTTTTAACGAACGCGTTCGTCGGATTTTCTCTGTTAACGAACGTCCGTTCTTTAACCGTTCGTCCGTTTTTCTTTTTGTCGGATTTTTCCGCGATTATCTCAGATCTCGATTTCTGATCGAATCTTCGTTTCTGTTTAACTTTTCGCTCGTTTATCGGAATCAGGCGATTCAAGCGCCTAGAGTTTCGTCTCAAAATTCTCTTTCGGTTTAACCTACTCAAACAAGTTTTTGCTACTGTAAAATTTGACCTAGATCCAGATTAGTAAACGAAGCTTATTTCTTTCGCAGTTTGACTTTCGTTGCTTCGTTCGAGTTGATTCTTTTTGCAAACCGGAGTTCTTAAGTTGAACTTTCTGGTTGGATCTTTCATTCGAGTTTTACCTGTGCATTAGATGAGTACTTATTGTTTGCTTGTTTGTTTGCGATAGAGTACCCGGAGTGTGTCGCTTGTTACTTCGAATCGCTAGGTTTCGCGGATCATCAGCAAGGCGAGTAACACTTTGATCATACTTTCCATACCCAGTTTTATTGCATTAGATCTTTTCCTCAAACAATTGCATGATTAGGATCCAATTAAATTGTGGGACTTTGGGAAGTAGTTGAGGTAGTACCTATTACCTGTTTTCTTATCAAACCCTTGGGAGTTACTTCTACGTTGCTATTATATTGCCATGCTATGCTCGTAGACGTGGATTGGGTTTGAGAGATATTCATGACAGATGTGAGATTGTTAATAATGGTTTACCTAAGGTGGCAACTAAAACTCACATCTGGGTGGATTGAGGCACCTGGAGAATCCAGTGTTGTCTGTTTGTATAAGGACCGCCACCCAGGCTCAAAGGGATCATAAGATTATTCATGCTAGAAACTTCCGTGTGCAGCCACAAGCTATTATGGGCTCTAGCATAGTTGAGTAGGTTACATGATCTCTTGAAGAGGTGGACTAGCAGATGTAGGGGAAAGTAGGTGTACCGGTTCACCCGGAGTAAAGAGTGATTGTTCCTGAAAGACTGTGTCTCGGTCATCCGTTTCTCAAACATCATGCAGTGCGAGAATCAAGCGGAGGCGATCGAGTCTTGTGGGGAAAAGTGCGCAAACCTCTGCAGAGTGTACAAACTAATCATGGTTAGCCGTGTCCCCGGTTATGGACAACTTGAGTATCCAGTACTTGGATTATCATTTGAATCTCATCACCATGTTACTTATAATTAATTTTGTTGGGTTAATGATGACTTTTTAATTGGGATTGAGATGCTGTCAACCATCTCAATGTTTAACAACCACCATGATAGTTAAATAAAATTTATTCCTTTGAAGTAGGGAAAATTTTGCTTTTCGCAAAAACTTTAACCATAGAGCTTTCCACCAGCCATATATGCATGTAGTATAGCCTTAATGTTGTTCATTATTCTCTATGTGTTACTTTGCCAGCATATTCTATGTGCTGACCCGTTTTCGGGCTGCAACGTTTCATGTTGCAGACTTTTCAGACGACGAGTAAGGTGCCTTAGGTCATGGTCTTATACTCGGTGATGCCGCTGGAGTTGATGGACTCACTTATCTTCCAAGTCTTCCGCTGTTATCGTTTTAGATGGCCTTAAGCCATATTTATCATACTTATTCTCTTTGGAGATATTTGATGTAATAAGTGTGTGATTGCTACTCTGTTATAAATCCTCCATTTGTACTGTGCGTGTCAGCATTACTGATCCAGGGATGACACTGGTGCACAGCAGCACAGACCATTTGAGGTCTGGTCGCTACATACTAACACTTAGCAACCGAACCGGTATCTAATACCCTGGTGCTGCTAGGAGTACTAGTAAAGTACACATTCATATAATGTATATCCAATATACTTCTATCGACCTTGCCTGCCTTCTCATCTACCAAGTATCTAGGGTAATTCCGCTTCAGTGACCGTTCCCCTCATTACAGAAGCACTTAGTCTCGGGTTTGGGTTCAACCTTGGGATTCTTCACTAGAGCAGCAACTGATTTGCGATTTCATGAAGTATCCCTTCTTGCCCTTGCCCTGTTAGAAACTAGTGGTTTTACTAACCATCAACAATTGATGCTCCTATTTGATTTCTACTTTCGCAGTGTCAAACATCGCGAGTTGCTCAAGGATCATCATATCTATCCCTGATATGTTACAGTTCATCACGAAGCTCTAATAGCTTGGTGGCAGCGACTATGGAGAACCATCACTATCTCATCTGGAAGATTAACTCCCACTTGATTCAAGTGATTGTAGCACTCCGACAATCTGAGCACATGCTCAACGATTGAGTTTTTCTCCCTTAGTTTGCTGGCTTAAGAAACTTGTCAGAGGTCTCATACCTCTTGACGTGGGCACTAGTCTGAAATCCCAATTTCAGTCTTCGGAACATCTCATATGTTCTGCGACGTTTCAAAACCGTCTTTGGTGCCACAATTCTAAACCGTTAGCATTACACACTGAACTATCACGTAGTCATCAAAATGTGTATGTCAGATGTCTCGCAACATCTACAGACGACGCTGAGGTTCAGCACACCGAGCGGTGCATTAAGGACATAAGCCTTCTGTGCAGCAATGAGGACAATCCTCAGTTTACGGACCCAGTCCGCATAATTGCTACAACCAACTTTCAACTAAATTTTCTCTAGGAACATATCTTAAACAGTAGAGCTAAAGCGTAAGCTATGACATAATTTGCAAAGACCTTTTGACTATGTTCATGATAATTGAGTTCATCTGATTAATGAACTCCCACTCAGATAGACATCCCTCTAGTCATCTAAGTGATACATGATCCGAGTCAAACTAGGCCGTGTCCGATCATCACGTGAGACGGACTAGTCATCATCGGTGAACATCTCCATGTTGATCGTATCTTCTATACGACTCATGCTCGACCTTTCGGTCCTCCGTGTTCCGAGGCCATGTCTGTACATGCTAGGCTCGGTAAGTCAACCTAAGTGTATTGCGTGTGTTCCGAGGCCATGTCTGTACATGCTAGGCTCGGTAATTCAACCTAAGTGTATTGCGTGTGTTCCGAGGCCATGTCTGTACATGCTAGGCTCGTCAACACCCGTTGTATGCGAACGTTAGAATCTATCACACCCGATCATCACGTGGTGCTTTGAAACAACGAACCTTCGCAATGGTGCACAGTTAGGGGGAACACTTTCTTGAAATTATTATAAGGGATCATCTTACTTACTACCGTCGTTCTAAGCAAATAAGATGCAAAACATGATAAACATCACATGCAATCAAATAGTGACATGATATGGCCAATATCATTTTGCTCCTTTGATCTCCATCTTCGGGGCACCATCATCATCTTCGTCACCGGCATGACACCATGATCTCCATCATCATGATCTCCATCATTGTGTCTTCATGAAGTTGTGACGCCAACGATTACTTCTACTTCTATGGCTAACGCGCTTAGCAATAAAGTAAAGTAATTTACATGGCGTTATTCAATGACACGCAGGTCATACAAAAAATAAAGACAACTCCTATGGCTCCTGCCGGTTGTCATACTCATCGACATGCAAGTCGTGATTCCTATTACAAGAATATGATCAATCTCATACATCACATATATCATTCATCACATCTTCTGGCCATATCACATCA
The DNA here is from genome assembly GCF_018294505.1 of Triticum aestivum. Classification (NCBI taxonomy): domain Eukaryota; kingdom Viridiplantae; phylum Streptophyta; class Magnoliopsida; order Poales; family Poaceae; genus Triticum; species Triticum aestivum. Next base: position 301,306,864 of record NC_057811.1, read on the forward strand.
CATAGCACATGCTGCAAAAACAAGTTAGACGTCCTCTAATTGTTGTTGCAAGTTTTTACGTGGCTTGTATAGGTTTCTAGCAAGAACGTTTCTTACCTACGTAAAACCACAACGTGATATGCCAATTTCTATTTACCCTTCATAAGGACCCTTTTCATCGAATCCGTTCCGACTAAAGTGGGAGAGACAGACACCCGCTAGCCACCTTATGCAACTAGTGCATGTCAGTCGGTGGAACCTGTCTCACGTAAGTGTACGTGTAAGGTCGGTCCGGGCCGCTTCATCCCACGATGCCGCCGAATCAAGATAAGACTAGTAACGGCAAGTAAATTGACAACATCGACGCCCACAACTACTTTGTGTTCGACTCGTGCATAGAAACTACGCATAGACCTGGCTCATGATGCCACTGTTGGGGATCGTAGCAGAATTTTAAAATTTCCTACGCATCACCAAGATCCATCTATGGAGTATACTAGCAACGAGGGGAAAGGAGTGCATCTACATACCCTTGTAGATCGCGAGCGGAAGCGTTCCAATGAACGGGGTTGATGGAGTCGTACTCGCCGTGATCCAAATCACCGATGACCGAGTGCCGAACGGACGGCACCTCCGCGTTCAACACACATACGGAGCAGCGATGTCTCCTCCTTCTTGATCCAGCAAGGGGGGAGGAGAGGTTGATGGAGATCCAGCAGCACGACGGCGTGGTGGTGGAAGTAGCGGGGTCTCGGCAGGGCTTCGCCAAGCTTCTGCGAGAGGGAGAGGTGTTGCAGGGGGAGAGGGAGGTGCCAGGGGCTGTCATGCTGCTGCCCTCCCTCCCCCACTATATATAGGCCCCCTGGGGAGGGGGCGCCAGCCCTGGATCCCATCTACAAGGGGGGGCAGTGGCCAGGGGGGAAACTTGCCCCCCAAGTCAGGTGGGGCGCCCCCACCCCTAAGGTTTCCAACCCTAGGCACAGGGGAAGGCCCATGGGGGGCGCCCCAGCCCACTAGGGGCTGGTTCCCCTCCCACTTCGGCCCATGGGGCCCTCCGGGATAGGTGGCCCCACCCGGTGGACCCCCGGGACCCTTCCGGTGGTCCCGCTACAATACCGATAACCCCCGAAACTTTCCCGGTGGCCGAAACTGGACTTCCCATATATAATTCTTCACCTCCAGACCATTCCGGAACTCCTCGTGACGTCCGGGATCTCATCCGGTACTCCGAACAACTTTCGGGTTTCCGCATACTAATATCTCTACAACCCTAGCGTCACCGAACCTTAAGTGTGTAGACCCTACGGGTTCAGGAGACATGCAGACATGACCGAGACGCCTCTCCGGTCAATACCCAACAGCGGGATCTGGATACCCATGTTGGCTCCCACATCTTCCATGATGATCTCATCGGATGAACCATGATGTCGAGGATTCAATCAATCCCGTATACAATTCCCTTTGTCAATCGGTACTTTACTTGCCCGAGATTCGATCGTCGGTATCCCAATACCTTGTTCAATCTCGTTACCGGCAAGTCACTTTACTCGTACCGTAATGCATGATCCCGTGGCTAACTCCTTAGTCACATTGAGCTCATTATGATGATGCATTACCGAGTGGGCCCAGAGATACCTCTCCGTCATACGGAGTGACAAATCCCAGTCTCGATCCGTGCCAACTCAACAGACACTTTCGGAGATACCCGTAGTGTACCTTTATAGTCACCCAGTTACGTTGTGACGTTTGGCACACCCAAAGCACTCTTACGGTATCCGGGAGTTGCACGATCTCATGGTCTAAGGAAATGATACTTGACATTGGAAAAGCTCTAGCAAACGAACTACACGATCTTTTGTGCTATGCTTAGGATTGGGTCTTGTCCATCACATCATTCTCCTAATGATGTGATCCCGTTATTAACGACATCCAATGTCCATGGTCAGGAAACCGTAACCATCTATTGATCAACGAGCTAGTCAACTAGAGGCTTACTAGGGACATGGTGTTGTCTATGTATCCACACATGTATCTGAGTTTCTATCAATACAATTCTAGCATGGATAATAAACGATTATCATGAACAATGAAATATAATAATAACCAATTTATTATTGCCTCTAGGGCATATTTCCAACAAGTAGTTGCGTGTGTCTCGTTCTCAGGGTACACTGGATGAGCGAAGCATACAGGTATATACCAAATACCCCAAGATGCCTAGGACCAACACTCATGTGGATCACTGGCCTGAGGGTTGATTAAGTCCACGGGGTCCGTAAAGTCCCTATGCAAGTTTTTAGTTGTTATTAGGCAAATGGTAAAGACAATGTTGGGCCTTGCTGGAGGAGTTTTATTCAAAGCGAACTATCAAGAGGGGCCCATAAACCCTCACCGTGTTAGGGACGAAAAATCAAGGAACATAACACCGGTGTCGTGGAATTGTCACGGCAGATGTCCTCGAGCTAGGACTTAGTCGTGGAGCCATCGCAGTTGGGAAGCTTAAAGGGGTTAAACGGGAGAAGGAACACGAGGGTTATACTGGTTCGGCCCCTTACGGTGAAGGTAAAAGCCTACGTCCAGTTGAGGTTGTATTGCTTGGGGTTTCGACGACCAGGAGCTAAACCGCCCTGCCTGGTTATCGATTTGATCTTTCTCCTTTCTGAACCGCCGCCGGGTCGTCCCTTTATATAGAGAGGTTGACGCCCTGCAGCTCTCAGAGTCCCAGCCGGCTCATAACAGTGTCCGGCTCAGACTCCTAACTATTCCTGCCTTAGACTACAAGTCTTGCCATAACGGCGGTTTATAACTACGGGCCTTAAGCCATCTCCGGGTCTTAAGCCCATTATTGGCCCGCCGTCTTCAAGCTTGGTACTGGGCTTCGCGTGATGACCATTATGACGTAACCCGGCCCCACCTGGGCGGGTGACTCTAATGGTTATATCCTCAACATTAGGCCCCAGATTGATTTGAACCGGTTCATGTGAATCTTCAATCCCTTTGAGAGAAAATCTTCCGGTTTATATCTGTGCAAAGGTTATAACCCGTCGTGATGTCATCTTCTGGATTCCTGGTAACCTGCCATGACGTCATTTTCCATTAAGTTCATTTCTTTATTCTGTTATATCCCAACGGATCTTATCTTTAATGGCCATCCCGAAAATCGAGGCGCTTCTGTGGCGAGATAATCACGCCGTGGCCTCCTCGTTTCTCGCGCCCACTTATTAGCCGCACCTTATAAATAAGCCCGGCCCATGAGCCTTCATTCACTTTTTCGCCTCCATCATCTTCCTCCTCTCGCTACTGTACTGCCGCTCGAGCTCCGCCGCCGCCGCCGCAGATCTCCTCGTCTTCACCAACTCAGGCCCCTGCATCAACCTGACGTGACCAGAAAAACGCGACGAACCTCCGTAGTAACTCCACATCTATAAGCTTTCTCCCCCCTGTTCCTCAGATCCGCATTAGTGATCTTCGAGTTCGTCGGTGTTCGTCGCCGTTCGTCACGAACACTTGATAGATTCCACTCTTAACACCCCTTCTTGATCTTTAGACAGTATAGCACTGCTGCGGTAGCTGTTTCGCACCCGTTCCAAATGTACATAGATCCCTTCTCATTGCACAGAGGCTCCGTTCGAACCTGTGAACTTCATCTGTGTCAGTTCTAGGTCTAGAAATTTTCCCTTCCAGTCGATCGTTTGATCCAGAATAATTACTGTGATCTATGAAACTTGTTTGCGCCGCACTTAGTCAAAAATTGCATCTGTTTAGATATGGCAGCTCATATCTCCGGCTTAAAAGAGGCCACGTGCTGTAAAATGTCCGGCTCATTTATGATAAAATTGTAGACAACTTGAATTACTCACGATGCCCACAGCGGCTTAGATAACCCAATGCAATTAGCCATATGTCATTAGGCTCCTTCATAAGCCGCCATTTTGAGTATTGAACTATAGACGTCTTCCGGCTTATAATTGAACCGGACATTTCCCCTTTGTCATAGGCTTCATCTTTCACAATGCCACCCAAAGCTCCCAAGGCACCCATCACGTGCAACTGGATGAGATCCAATGTTACTGATGACACTTTAGCTGATTTCGTGAAGACGGGTTACCTGCCCAGAAAGGAGGTTATGTCTTATCGTGCCCCTAACCCGTCGGAAGAGAGACCTCAACCAAGAAATGGCGAGGTGGTGATATTTGCTGATCACATGAGCCGGGGCTTCGCACCTCCCGGCTCAAAATTCTTAAGAGATGTTCTGAACTTCTTCGATCTGCGGCCACAAGACATAGGACCCAATTCCGTGTCAAATATCTGCAACTTCCAAGTATTCTGCGAAGTATATCTTGGAGAAGAACCCAGCCTACTGCTCTTTAGGGAGCTGTTTTATCTGAACCGCCAGAACGAGTGCGCCAACGGGCCGAGTCTGGAACTTGGTGGAATCTCCATTCAACGACGGAGAGATTGCCTCTTTCCTTACGCTGAGCCGCCAAGCCATCCAAAGGACTGGAACCAGACATGGTTCTACTGCCAGGATACTTCCCCGGCTGACGAGAGCCCTCTGCCCGACTTTCGTGCCCTGTGTCTGGAGCCCAATCACCCCTGCCAGATAAGCTATCTCAAGCAGAGCGTCAACCTCTGATCCCCACCATCAACAAGATTAAGGCTCTCCTGGGAAATGGCCTCAATGGCATTGATCTGGTCCGGGTCTGGATCTCTTGGCGGGTGATCCCCTTGAGCCGCCGCCCCGGCTTAATGTGTGATTACACGGGCCAGAAAGATGACCCTCTGCGGCACAGCCCCAACGATCTTCCTGAGGATGTCGTGGACGACATGACCAAGTCTCTCTTGAATGAGAGCTTAGCTGACTGTGGGAGGACCAGCTTAAACCCCTTCTGCAAAGCTAACCCGGCTCCGGCGGTAAGCCACTGACCTGAGCACCTTGCTTTCCCTTTTGATAGTTTTCATCTGAACCTTAAGAAATCTTTGTCGTATTTTTCAGGCTAATGATAAATTCTGGAAGGTCAAGTATGACCATGAGGCGGCTAAAAAGGCCAGGAAGGCTAAGAAAGCCGCCAGGAGAGCCGCTCCCCGTAAGAAGGGAAGTAGGCCTAGCGCCTCAGAGCTGCTTCAGCTGGATGATAGCTCCGAGTCAGAGGTAACCCTTGATTCTTTAAGCTCTTCCTTTGTTTCTTGTTTGTTCTTATCCGCCTTATCGACACTGATTATCAGCAGGAGGACACCGGAGCGAGTAACCCGGTGACTGAAGAGGTAACTACACTTTCTTCCGACTCGGAGCCCTTGCCAAGGCCGAAAGTCCGAAGAGTAACCCAGAAAGTAAGATTTTCACATCCTTTAGCTTATCAAGATCCTCAATTTCTTTTGAAGCAACAGATTCACGAGAGCCGGAGGCACACCTGGACCAACAAAGACGGAGACCTCTCCTCCGGCTTACCTGAAGCATCAAGGAAGCGCCGGACCGAGGTTATCTCCAATTTATATCCTTTTCATCCTTTGGCGGGCGTTACTCGTCAACCGCTCAACTCTTCTGATTCAAATTATCAGGAAACTTCACCTTCCTCTGGTGACTCTATGCAATCTAACTTGCCAGCTTTCAAGACCGCACCCGGGTAATGATAATCATCTCATTTGTGCTTATCTTATTTATGTTTTCCGTACTAATCTTTTTGTCCTTTCAGTGCCCAAGCAAAGCTCAGCAAGAGGGCGAAGAAGAATAAACCGGTCGAAGAGCCGGTCCTAACTGAACCGGAGACTGCAGCTCAAGAGCCGCCATCTGCCTCTGCTCCTGAAGCCACCACTTGTCACGACCGGTTTTTCAATAAAAGAATTATTGAGAAACCAATCCCTGTTACGGACCAGCGAGGAAGAATTCCTTCTCACTGATAGACAATACATTGGTCACAGAAGAAAAATACCAGGAGTACTAAATATAATACAAAGTTGAGCAGAGACTGCCCAACAATTTATTACATGCACGCCGATAAAACAATACGGCGGATAGGATGGCAACTTCTAACTCACGATAATAACGGTGGTGGAAATATCATCGCGAAGCGAGTGACATGATTCCAGAATACTACAACTCTTCGAGCGTCGGAGTGAGGCTCGAGAAGACTTATTGCGGGTGGCGGAAGCGTAAACGATACGAGTGACCAATATCCGGGATCGCGCAGGACTGACTGGGACTCCTCTAGGCGTCGGACGCGCTATCAAACTCTTCATCCAAGAAATTGCCTTCGTCAACATCTGGCCAAATCAACAAGCCAGGTGAGTACTATGAAAGTACTCGCAAGACAGTTCGGACATAAGGTATAACAAATGCAAACATGGAGCACATGAATAAGTTAACCAGTGCGATCAGACATAGAGAAAATAAATACTGGGTGCCAAGCGAGGGTCTGAATGACGCCTCGAGCGGAAACTGCAGAATAGTAATGCGGGTGCCAAACGAGTGTCTGAAAGACTCCTCGAGCGGAAAATGCGGAATAATAGTGCAGGTGCCAAACGAGTGTCTGAAAGACTCCTCGAGCGGAAAATGCGGAATAATAGTGCAGGTGCCAAACGAGTGTCTGAAAGACTCCTCGAGTGGAAAATGCGGAATAATAATGCCACAGTCGGGCGTCGGGGCGACACCACATAAAGGGCTTATAACAGAAAGTAAAGACAGTACATGCCACAGTCGGACGTTTGAGCGACATCACATAAAGGGCTTATAACAGAAAGTAAAGACAGTACATGCCACAGTCGGACGTCTGAGCGACATCACATAAAGGGCTTTTATTTAAAGTGAGAAACGAGTACACGCCACAGTCGGACGTCTGGGCGACGTCTCATAAAGGGCTTATATCGTAACACAACAACACAACAGTTCGGGAATATAATTTATCACAAGCACGAGACAAATATAACGTTAGTCCATCCACAGGAATAACAATGAAAATGAATTTACCACTTGAGCTTGTTCACCGGGGGCAAGATTTTCATACGGATAGATTTGGACATAAAGTCTACATTACTGATCATGGATACGATGATTTGGAAAGAATTGACTCTGCAGAGTTTGTACTTAACCACAGCCAACGGATTTCAGTAGTCATGGGGACTAGTTCCGTCTACGGTGTTCTGGAAGGAACACGTCTAACCAGTACACACCCAATTCAACCATCCGAAGCCAGGGATCACCCTCGGCAACATTCAGGAAAAACCATGAGTCGGGGAGGCTACAACCTCGCGTAGCATGGGATCAAATTTCTATACGCGCGCTATAAGGGGGTGCCCCCCCTCTCGGTCCCAACCGGAAACACCCATGCCCCCTGACCGAATGACTGGCTTTAATCCTGGGCCAAGGTACCATCATCCCGGCCTCTCTGTTTGGTGTGTACACGGAAAGAGGTTACCAACTTACTAAACCGTATCCTGGCAATGAGACATGTGGTAGCACGGAAAGGGGAAGGGACGACAACACGGCTCCAACCATGTTAACGTCGGAAAAGTCGGATGACACAAGGCTGGCATGCTACAACAGTACCACCTTGCTGCCCTTCATGTCAGCACATGATTAGGCCACCTCTCATCAGAGGTCATCGCAACTTCGGAACAACCGGGTCGTTGCCTTACAAGCAACGAGGTACTTATCGACACTCACATGCCACGCACAAACTTTCACATGAACATGCAAAACATCTGCCATATCAAATGTTCAAACATGCTTGCCTGGTTCGGAGAAGTCGGAGTCTAGCTCGGCAAAGTTCGCGGCTCCGTCCCCTCTCCCGGAACCTACGGCAATCACGAAACGGGGTACTAACGTGAAAACCAACACATGCACAGAAACTTTGCCAAATATTTTTCAAATAAACCCCATAAAAAACTAGACAAAATTTGGAGAGTGACAGAAAAAGAATCACTCAAAAATACCTTTTTATTAAAAAGTTATAAAGGTTTCTGTCCAGGGACCTTTCTGTAATGAAACAGAAAAGTTCCAGGGTTTTAACTGAGAAAACAGAAAACGCTTCGGCTGGGAATGCGCAAGCGCAAAGGGGAAAACATATTTTGCCCGAAGGCGCCAACAGAAAACGGTTCGGGGAAATAAAACAGAGGCTGACACGCGGGGCCCGCATGTCAGGTTTGAAAGCTCGCCGGCGCCCGAAGACGGCGGTGGACGCCGGCGTCGAACCACGGCGAGTTAGGAGAAACGGAGGGTACCAATAGCTTCAGTGTCTTCTTCCGCATCGGTGGGTGGTGGACTCGTCCAACGGGGAGCACCACGTCGACGGCGACACTATCTCCGGCGGACGGCGGTTCGGGTGAGGTTGGGGAACTCCGGTGGAGGGCTGCAAAGTACGAATTGAGGCGCGGGTCAGAACGGGTGATGCAAGGAGAAGCTACTGGCAAGAGAATGGGGGCTGCGGAGCACACACGGGGGCGAATCGGGCTAGATCCCGTGGCGGGTCACGGCGGCCGGAGTCGAGGAGGGAGACTCCCTCGCGGCTCTTCCAGTGGCTGGGCGTGCTCTAGGGGAAGTGTAGGGCTGGTGGGTGCTCGAGTTGAAGCTCGGGGCCTCTATTTATAGGCAGATCGACGGGGTGGCCGTGAACGGAGAATCTCCGGCGAGCGATTACGGCGGAGCAGTGGGTTGGTAGAGGGTCTGAGCGGTCGGGCAGCATCAGTGGATGTTACTGGACTCGATTTGCAGCTGAACGGGGTTGTTCTTGGCGTAATGGCGTCTGTCCACGGTGAGGTGACCGCACGGGCTCAACGGCGGCAGAGAGCGCGCTCCGCGCCCTGCGGTTCACGACGAGAGCGGCAGCGCATTCGGGGGAGTGGACGGCCACGCGGCGGGCTCCGGTGGTTTGGGCGGCGCTGGGTGGAGATGGCGGCGCCATGTCTCCCGCTGGCGTCCGCAAAGCCGCCGCCGGCGTCGGTCACGGGGCAGCGCACCTTCTGCTGCTCGTCACCGACGCCCGCAAGATGCCAGGCACTCGTGCGGTGCAGGAGCAAGTGGGCGAGGATGAGGAGCAAGGCGACGCGAGGGTACTGGCGAGATCGACGCCCGTTTCTGAAGAAAACGACAGTGAGCACTGACTGAACTCTGAAGTTAACTGAAACTTGACAGTGACCAATCATTGCAGGTGTTCGACAGTAGGTTTGGTAAAGAGATAAATTTTTTCTGGAGCTGTAACTTGGTGAGATGATCACTCAAAGCACCCAGGGGCTGCATGAATTTACTTGGAATTTTTGGAGAAAGTTTTGAATGAATTTCACTAAATTTGGCAAATCTGGTCCAAACTTGCAGCTGATGTAGTTTGAAATTTTTGAACTGGAGACCAGTGGATCTTCATGGTTCTAGGTTGAGGGTTCAAAGGACTAGGAGGGGAAAGAAGTTTGGTGGTAAAAGTCCAAACAGAAAATGGAGTTCCTTTGTAAATCTCCAAGTGGTAGAATAGAAGGCAGAAAAATATTTGAATAGAATTTGAATGGAAATAAATACATGGGGAGGTTCAACTTGCTGGATTTGATGCAAATCATGATCCAGAGGTGAGGGAAGGGTTAGGAGAGAGGATTTGCACTAATGCCATGGCAAGAAGGAATAGTTGAAAGTGGCAAAGGACTTCCCAAAAGCCATAGTGCATCCTCAAAAATATTTCAAAAGTTATTTTCCCAAATGAAAATCATTTTTTCTTGAGTCCAAAATAAAAGCAAGAACCTCCAAGGTCAAAGGCAGATCTTGGGTGAATCCAAATAAAATTTTTGTCATAAAGAAAAATATTTGAGAGTGAGAGTTTTCTTGAAGAAATTTTTTAAAATCACTCCCTTCAAGTCAAATAAAAATCTTTTGAAAAATTCAAATAAAAACTTGGGTGTCACAACACCTACCCCCTTAGGAAAAATCTCGTCCTCGAGATTTCTGCTGGTCCTCAAATAGATGTGGATACTCTGCTCGGAGGAAATCTTCCCTTTCCCAGGTGGCTTCATCCTCGGTGTGGTTGCTCCACTGGACCCTTAAATTTTTTGTCGTTTTCTAACGGGTCCTCCGTTCAGACTCTTCTAAAATCTTTACTGGCCTTTCTCTGTAGGTGAGATCTGGTTGCATGTCAATGTCCTCATGAGGTACATGTTTCTCCGGGTTACTCACACATTTCCTCAACTGCGAGACGTGGAATACGTCATGGACGTCTGACAGCTCCTTGGGGAGGTCTAGTTGGTAGGCTACCGTGCCTCTTCGTGCCTTCACACAAAATGGTCCAATAAATCTTGGGGCTAGTTTCCCCTTTATTTTGAACCGTTGCAGACCCCTCATAGGAGATACTCGGAGGTATACGGAATCACCAGGTTCAAAGCTGACCTCACGATGTTTCTGGTCATAGTAGCTCTTTTGTCGGCTCTGTGCTGTCTTGAGTCTGTCCCTGATTTGTTTAACTTTTTCCTCGGCCTCCTTAAGCATATCTGGGCCGAAGATACGGCTGTCACCTGTTTCTGACCAATTCAATGGGGTACGACACCTCCGTCCGTACAATGCTTCAAAGGGTGCCATTTGCAAGCTGGCTTGGTAACTGTTGTTGTACGCAAATTCGGCATACGGCAAACTCTCTTCCCAACTGGTTCCATAGGTGAGCACACAGGCTCTTAGCATATCCTCTAGGATTTGGTTTACACGCTCTGTTTGTCCATCTGTCTGAGGGTGGTATGTTGTACTGAAAGCCAGTTGTGTGCCCAGAGCTTGTTGTAGGTGTTCCCAAAATTTGGAGACGAATTGGGTGCCTCGGTCTGATATTATAGTCTTCGGGACTCCATGCAAGCAAACTATACGGGAGAGATAAAGTTTTGCCAGTCTTTGTGTGGAATAGGTAGTCTTCACGGGAATGAAATGAGCAACCTTGGTTAGTCGGTCTGTGATGACCCATATGGCATCATTCCCACGCTGTGATCGGGGTAATCCGACAATGAAGTCCATTCCGATTTCATCCCATTTCCACTCCGGTATCCTGTTAGGTTGGAGTAGCCCTGCTGGCTTTTGGTGCTCGGCCTTGATGCGCTGACATGAATCGCAACAAGCAATGAATGTGGCTATATCTCTTTTCATACCGTGCCACCAAAATCTTTCCTGAATGTCCTTGTACATTTTGGTTCCTCCAGGATGTATCGAGTATGGAGCGGTGTGGCTCTCCGTCAAGATCTGTTGCTTGAGTTCCTCAACGTTAGGTACGCAAAGTCTGTCCCGGTACCACAATGTTCCTTCACTGTCCGTGACGAATTCTGAAGTCTTACTACGGTTCATTTTCTTCTTTATGCCTTCGATACTGGGGTGTCCCTGTTGAGCCTTCTTGATTTGTTCCACCAAGGTGGGTTGTATCTCCAGGTTCGATATGGTGCCCTCAGAGACTAACATCATGTTGAGCCGAGTGAACTCTCGCTGAAACTCAGGCCTCAAACTTTGCTGACCGTCACTGTCCGGGCTGGGGTTTCGACTAAGGGCATCGGCCACTACATTTGCCTTCCCTGGGTGGTAGTGAATACCGACGTCATAGTCCTTGACCAGTTGCAACCAGCGTTGTTGGCGTAAATTCAGCTCTGGCTGTGTGAAAATATATTTGAGGCTCTTATGGTCTGTATATATTTCACAGCGATTTCCCAACAGAAAGTGCCTCCACTCCTTGAGTGCATGTATAACTGCTGCTAGTTCCAAGTCATGTGTTGGGTAATTTTCCTCATGTTTTCGCAGTTGCCTGGAGGCGTATGCGACAACTTTGCCATCTTGCATTAGTACACATCCGAGACCTTTTCGGGACGCGTCACAATACACCTCAAAGCTCTTGTGTATGTCTGGCACAGTTAAGACTGGTGCGGTTGTCAGCTTTTTCTTGAGTTCTTGGAAGCTCTGCTCACATGCTTCCGTCCATACGAATTTCTTGTCTTTCTTGAGTAGTTGGGTCATAGGCTTTGCCACAGTGGAGAATCCTTCAATAAATCTCCTGTAATATCCGGCCATTCCTAGGAAACTCCGCACATCTGTGACGTTCGCGGGTGGCTTCCAGTCCAGTATGGCCTTGACCTTTTCTGGGTCTACGGCTACGCCTTCTTGGTTCAGTATATGGCCTAAGAAACCAACTTGTCTTAGCCAAAATTCGCATTTGCTAAACTTGGCGTACAACTGATGCTTCCTCAATTCTCCCAAAACAATTCTGAGGTGCTCAGCATGTTCTTCTGGTGTCCTTGAGTAAACCAGAATATCGTCAATGAATACCACCACAAATTTGTCCATGAATTTCATGAACACCTTGTTCATGAGGTGGACGAAGTATGCGGGGGCGTTTGTTAGACCAAAAGGCATCACTGTGAACTCGTATAACCCATATCTGGAAGTGAATGCTGTCTTGGGGATATCCTCTGTTCGTACCTTCAGTTGATGGTATCCTGATCTCAAATCAATCTTTGAAAATACTTTAGCTTGTGCGAGCTGGTCAAACAAATCATTGATCCGTGGCATCGGATATTTGTTTTTGATGGTGACCATATTGAGGGCTCGATAGTCTATGCACAGCCTTAAAGTCCCATCCTTCTTTTTGGCGAACAACACAGGCGAACCCCAAGGTGAGGAGCTGGCTCGAATAAATCCTTTGTCCAGTAATTCCTTTATCTGCTTCTTTAACTCCACCAATTCGGAGGGTGCCATTCTATACGGCTTCTTATAAATGGGAGCGGTGCCAGGTGCTAGTTCGATGCTGAATTCGATCTCTCGGTCTGGTGGCATGCCTAGTAGTTCTTCCGGGAACACATCAGGGAACTCGCATACCACTGGCACCTTTCTTAATTCTGCGATGTCCATCTTGTTCAGTTTTGGTTTCTGTGATCGTGGCCTTTCTTGAGCGGAAACTCTTATAGTCTTGCCGTGATGGTAAGTGAGAATCACTGTCCGATTGAAACAGTCGATGAATCCTTTGTTGGTGGTCAACCAGTCCATTCCTAAAATGACATCCAGTCCTTTACTTTCAAACACGATGAGATTCGCGTGGAATGGTAGTCCTTCGAACTCAATGACCACTCCTTGGCAGTAACCCTGAGCAATCTGCTTATTTCCGGGGGACTTGATGATCATAGATTTCTCCAAAGGGAGTATCGAAAAACCGTGTTGTGAAACAAAACTCTTTGAAACGAACGAATGGGAAGCTCCAGAATCAAACAAAACCGTGGCAGGTACTGTGTTGACAGGGAACGTACCGAGCACGATGTCTGGGGCATTCTACGCTTCTTCCCTGGTCACATGGTTCAAGTGACCCTTCCTGTGGTTGTTGTTGGGATTGAAGTTGTTGCGCTTAGGGGCGGGATTGTTTCCACCATTGTTCGGCTTGGGTGCCGAGTCTCTTAGCTTCGGGCACTGTCTAGCATAATGCCCTTGTTGACCACAAGCATAGCAGGTGACCCCTGGACGGTATGTGAACTCCTTGTCTCTGGCATGAAACTGTCCGACGGGTCTTGGCTCAGTAGTCGTGGATCTCCTCGTGTCTGTCTTTGGGACCTCAGTCTTGCCTCGGTTGCTGCGGGCAAGAGTCGTCTTGTCCCTCTTCCGCTTGCGGATATCTTCCAGACTACGGCGCTCATTCTCCAGGGTGATGGCCTTGTCCACCAACGTCTTAAAATCCGGAAAGGTGTGTACAATCAGTTGGCATCTTAATGCTGGTGCCAGGCCGTCCAGGAATTTTTCCATCTTCTTGTTTTCTATCATGTGTTCGTCGTAGGCAAAACGAGACAGTTGGGTAAACTGGCCGTTGTATTCTGTGACGGTCATGCCTCTTTGCTTCAGGTCATCAAACTCTCTCTTCTTGATCTTTAGGATGCTCCTGGGAATGTGTGCCCCACGGAAGCCTTCCTTGAATTCTTCCCAGGTGATGTTGTGTTCCCTGGGGTGCATGTGTAGGAAATTTTCCCACCATGCTGCGGTTGCTCCAGTAAGGTAGTGTGGTGCATAAAGCACCTTCTCATGATCTGAGCATTGAGCGATAATCAGTTTCCTTTCAATCTCGCGAAGCCAATCATCGGCTTCCAGTGGCCTGTCGGTGTGAGCAAAAGTGGAGGGGCGAGTCTTCTGCAACTCAGATAACTTGGAATGTGGTTGATAGGGTTCACGGTGATTTCCCATGTTTATGACATGGTTCATCATCTCCTGGTGCTGTTGCTGGCTTTGCTCGAAGAGACGGCATACTTGAGATAGTGCCGCTTCGCTGTCCTGTTGGCTGGACTGACCCTGAGTGAAATTGTTGCTGGTCTGTGTTCCGTAAACCTCTTCTGGCTGATTGGGCATAGAGCGAGTCCAAGGGCGAGACATTTTTCCAGTCTGGGGTATCATTTGCAAAACCCATGAGAAAAGTTGTGTAGCGCAGGAAAACCCTTGCAAAGGCAATAATCAAAAAGGCTTTAAGGTTTTCAAGAAACCCAAATGATTTTCACGGAGAAGAAGTGCTTAACACAAATCTTACATGCGAAAGGAAATACAAGATACAGCACTCAGGTTGTGCGTACACAATCCTGACATGTTATTTAAAAACTAGCGTACTACTCCGGAAGGCAGCAAACACACCAACACAAACTAGCGTACAGATAAAAACAACACATCGTACAAGCAGGCATAACACGCGGCTACTCGGTGCTCTCAGTCGGAGATGGTGAAGATCTCCTTCCCCTTGCCGATGGCAAGGCTCAGCGGTCCAGGAGAATCAACCTCCTCCTCTCTAGCTGGCTCCTGGCGTGCGACGCTGCGCTGCGGTGATGGTGCGGGGGCGACTGGTGGTAGAGCGCGTGCGGCATGCGGTGCGGCTCTGACTGGAGTGGGAGCGATGACTCGGTCGAACTCCTCAGTGGTAGGCAGACGGCGAGCAGTGGCCAAAACGGCCGGTGCATACGAGGCTGAAGACGAGACGAATGTCAGAGGCGGCGCCGTGTGGAGAAGCTCCTTCCTGCTGGCAGGACCGCCCCGGACTAAGTCCATGCGGGCAGCCACAAGATCATCTACGAGGTTGTCGAAGGACTCCTCCAGAGCCTTGAGATACTCCACAACCATCTCGATGGCTTCATCTCGCTCTCCCCGATGGCAGGCGAACGCATAGTGGCTGGTGTAAGGCACATGGCATGGGAGGTAGCGGTAGCGACGAGTCTTCATCGTAGGAAGGATGTCCCGAAGGCGAGCTATCGCCTCACGGGCAGCCATCTGCATGGCATGCCTCTCCGTAGGCATGGCCCTTCCCGTAAAATGGAAATGGCGTGCAGCTGAACGTCCTCCCTTGAACTGCACCACAGCCTGGTGCATAGACACGTCGTCACTGAGCTTGTGCTGATAGAGGGTGAACTCCCGGCAAGCTGCTGGCCCGATCGCGAGCTTGGTGATGGAGACGAGGAGCTTGACAAACCCCTCGGGCACGTTGGTGAACACTTGATTCTCACAGCTGTAGCCAGCCATCTAAAAAAGTAGGCAAAAATTCTGAGTAGTCATGTCATAAATTTTATGATGACCAACAGAAAATAGCTACTATTGCAAAATGCTGAAAAAGCACTAAAGACGCTAATAACCGATTAGCGGTCGCACCTAGTGGCTTCCTACAGTCAGCCTGGCTCTGATACCAAGCTTGTCACGACCGGTTTTTCAATAAAAGAATTATTGAGAAACCAATCCCTGTTACGGACCAGCGAGGAAGAATTCCTTCTCACTGATAGACAATACATTGGTCACAGAAGAAAAATACCAGGAGTACTAAATATAATACAAAGTTGAGCAAAGACTGCCCAACAATTTATTACATGCATGCCGATAAAACAATACGGCGGATAGGATGGCAACTTCTAACTCACGATAATAACGGTGGTGGAAATATCATCGCGAAGCGAGTGACATGATTCCAGAATACTACAACTCTTCGAGCGTCGAAGTGAGGCTCGAGAAGACTTATTGCGGGTGGCGGAAGCGTAAACGATACGAGTGACCAATATCCGGGATCGCGCAGGACTGACTGGGACTCCTCTAGGCGTCGGACGCGCTATCAAACTCTTCATCCAAGAAATCGCCTTCGTCAACATCTGGCCAAATCAACAAGCCAGGTGAGTACTATGAAAGTACTCGCAAGACAGTTCGGACATAAGGTATAACAAATGCAAACATGGAGCACATGAATAAGTTAACCAGTGCGATCAGACATAGAGAAAATAAATACTGGGTGCCAAGCGAGGGTCTGAATGACGCCTTGAGCGGAAACTGCAGAATAGTAATGCGGGTGCCAAACGAGTGTCTGAAAGACTCCTCGAGCGGAAAATGCGGAATAATAGTGCAGGTGCCAAACGAGTGTCTGAAAGACTCCTCGAGCAGAAAATGCGGAATAATAGTGCAGGTGCCAAACGAGTGTCTGAAAGACTCCTCGAGCGGAAAATGCGGAATAACAATGCCACAGTCGGGCGTCGGGGCGACACCACATAAAGGGCTTATAACAGAAAGTAAAGACAGTACATGCCACAGTCGGACGTCTGAGCGACATCACATAAAGGGCTTATAACAGAAAGTAAAGACAGTACATGCCACAGTCGGACATCTGAGCGACATCACATAAAGGGCTTATATTTAAAGTGAGAAACGAGTACACGCCACAGTCGGACGTCTGGGCGACGTCTCATAAAGGGCTTATATCGTAACACAACAACACAACAGTTCGGGAATATAATTTATCACAAGCACGAGACAAATATAACGTTAGTCCATCCACAGGAATAACAATGAAAATGAATTTACCACTTGAGCTTGTTCACCGGGGGCAAGATTTTCATACGGATAGATTTGGACATAAAGTCTACATTACTGATCATGGATACGATGATTTGGAAAGAATTGACTCTTCAGAGTTTGTACTTAACCACAGCCAACGGATTTCAGTAGTCACGGGGACTAGTTCCGTCTACGGTGTTCTGGAAGGAACACGTCTAACCAGTACACACCCAATTCAACCATCCGAAGCCAGGGATCACCCTCGGCAACATTCAGGAAAAACCCTGAGTCGGGGAGGCTACAACCTCACGTAGCATGGGATCAAATTTCTATACGCGCGCTATAAGGGGTTGCCCCCCCCCTCTCGGTCCCAACCGGAAACACCCATGCCCCCTGACCGAATGACTGGCTT
Organism: Triticum aestivum; assembly: GCF_018294505.1. Taxonomy (NCBI): domain Eukaryota; kingdom Viridiplantae; phylum Streptophyta; class Magnoliopsida; order Poales; family Poaceae; genus Triticum; species Triticum aestivum. Next base: position 301,324,008 of record NC_057811.1, read on the forward strand.
TAATCCTGGGCCAAGGTACCATCATCCCGGCCTCTCTGTTTGGTGTGTACACGGAAAGAGGTTACCAACTTACTAAACCGTATCCTGGCAATGAGACATGTGGTAGCACGGAAAGGGGAAGGGACGACAACACGGCTCCAACCATGTTAACGTCGGAAAAGTCGGATGACACAAGGCTGGCATGCTACAACAGTACCACCTTGCTGCCCTTCATGTCACCACATGATTAGGCCACCTCTCATCAGAGGTCATCACAACTTCGGAACAACCGGGACGTTGCCTTACAAGCAACGAGGTACTTATCGACACTCACATGCCACGCACAAACTTTCACATGAACATGCAAAACATCTGCCATATCAAATGTTCAAACATGCTTGCCTGGTTCGGAGAAGTCGGAGTCTAGCTCGGCGAAGTTCGCGGCTCCGTCCCCTCTCCCGGAACCTACGGCAATCACGAAACGGGGTACTAACGTGAAAACCAACACATGCACAGAAACTTTGCCAAATATTTTTCAAATAAATCCCATAAAAAACTAGACAAAATTTGGAGAGTGACAGAAAAAGAATCACTCAAAAATACCTTTTTATGAAAAAGTTATAAAGGTTTCAGTCCAGGGACCTTTCTGTAATGAAACAGAAAAGTTCCAGGGTTTTAACTGAGAAAACAGAAAACGCTTCGGCTGGGAATGCGCAAGCGCAAAGGGGAAAACGTATTTTGCCCAAAGGCGCCAACAGAAAACGGTTCGGGGAAATAAAACAGAGGCTGACACGCGGGGCCCGCATGTCAGGTTTGAAAGCTCGCCGGCGCCCGAAGACGGAGGTGGACGACGGCGTCGAACCACGGCGAGTTAGGAGAAACGGAGGGTACCAAGAGCTTCAGTGTCTTCTTCCGCGTCGGTGGGTGGTGGACTCGTCCAACGGGGAGCACCATGTCGACGGCGACACTATCTCCGGCGGACGGCGGTTCGGGTGAGGTTGGGGAACTCCGGTGGAGGGCTGCAAAGTACGAATTGAGGCGCGGGTCAGAACGGGTGATGCAAGGAGAAGCTACTGGCAAGAGAATGGGGGCTGCAGAGCACACACGGGGGCGAATCGGGCTGGATCCCGTGGCGGGTCGCGGCGGCCGGAGTCGAGCAAGGAGACTCCCTCGCGGCTCTTCCAGTGGCTGGGCGTGCTCTAGGGGAAGTGTAGGGCTGGTGGGTGCTCGAGTTGAAGCTCGGGGCCTCTATTTATAGGCAGATCGACGGGGTGGCCGTGAACGGAGAATCTCCGGCGAGCGATTACGGCGGAGCAGTGGGTTGGCAGAGGGTTTGAGCGGTCGGGCAGCATCAGTGGATGTTACTGGACTCGATTTGCAGCTGAACGGGGTTGTTCTTGGCGTAATGGCGTCTGTCCACGGTGAGGTGACCGCACGGGCTCAACGGCGGCAGAGAGCGTGCTCCGTGCCCTGCGGTTCACGACGAGAGCGGCAGCGCATTCGGGGGAGTGGACGGCCACGCGGCGGGCTCCGGTGGTTTGGGCGGCGCTGGGTGGAGTTGGCGGCGCCGTGTCTCCCGCTGGCGTCCGCAAAGCCGCCGCCGGCGTCGGTCACGGGGCGGCGCACCTTCTGCTGCTCGTCGCCGACGCCCGCAAGATGCCAGGCACTCGTGCGGTGCAGGAGCAAGTGGGCGAGGACGAGGAGCAAGGCGACGCGAGGGTACTGGCGAGATCGACACCCGTTTCTGAAGAAAACGACAGTGAGCACTGACTGAACTCTGAAGTTAACTGAAACTTGACAGTGACCAAGCATTGCAGGTGTTCGACAGTAGGTTTGGTAAAGAGATAAATTTTTTCTGGAGCTGTAACTTGGTGAGATGATCACTCAAAGCACCCAGGGGCTGCATGAATTTACTTGGAATTTTTGGAGAAAGTTTTGAATGAATTTCACCAAATTTGGCAAATCTGGTCCAAACTTGCAGCTGATGTAGTTTGAAATTTTTGAACTGGAGACTAGTGGATTTTCGTGGTTCTAGGTTGAGGGTTCAAAGGACTAGGAGGGGAAAGAAGTTTGGTGGTAAAAGTCCAAACAGAAAATGGAGTTCCTTTGTAAATCTCCAAGTGGTAGAATAGAAGGCAGAAAAATATTTGAATAGAATTTGAATGGAAATAAATACATGGGGAGGTTCAACTTGCTGGATTTGATGCAAATCATGATCCAGAGGTGAGGGAAGGGTTAGGAGAGAGGATTTGCACTAATGCCATGGCAAGAAGGAATAGTTGAAAGTGGCAAAGGACTTCCCAAAAGCCATAGTGCATCCTCAAAAATATTTCAAAAGTTATTTTCCCAAATGAAAATCATTTTGTCTTGAGTCCAAAATAAAAGCAAGAACCTCCAAGGTCAAAGGCAGATCTTGGGTGAATCCAAATAAAATTTTTGTCATAAAGAAAAATATTTGAGAGTGAGAGTTTTCTTCAAGAAAATTTTTAAAATCACTCCCTTCAAGTCAAATAAAAATCTTTTGAAAAATTCAAATAAAAACTTGGGTGTCACACCGCTCCAACCGACGAGCCAGTCATAGAGACTTCCGCTAACCCGAAGATCCCCAGCCCAGCTCAGCCGGCCGATGACCCGGACGTCGTAATCACCCGGACAGAGTTTGTCGAGCCTGGGAGACCCACTGCGTTGGCCAAATGCTCTGCCAAAGAAGAACTGTTGGAGCGCCGCAGGGCCAGGCTGGAGATCACTGACTATGCGAATTTGAGACTTGGAGACATCGTCTCAAGTTACATTGGTCAAGTGCACAACAGCCTGGACTTAGAGATTGACATGGTAAAGCGGATACAGCAAAAATCTGAGGTACCACTCTCTTGCTTACTCCATAGTCATCCTCCCCATGCTAGCCCCCAAGTCTACCACTGATGACAGAATATGTTGTAGACTTAACTTCCGGCTTACTTTCATGAACCGGCAATTTGTAAATAGAATCTTTCAACATGCATTAGCCCCCAAGTGCCAAGTGTCTTTGCTTGGAAAGTGCTTGGGACTTTAATATTCCATAATAATTACTCATACTATAACCCGGAATTTGCATAGGCTTCCTGCAAGAAATTTGAAGCCGAAATCTCTGAGCTGAAGAACCGCCTGAAGACTCAGGAAACTGAGACCCGGAAGGCCAACGCCAAATTTGAGTTCAGTGTTGCTGCACAAGAGAAGCTGAAGAAGAAGTTTGAAACCGAAAGGAAGACTTGGGCCGAGGAGAAGGCTGCTTTGGTCAGCCGGGCCGAACAGGCGGAGGCTGTTCTGACGAAGAGAACCGCCGAGCTCTCCGGCTTAAAGCGCCATGTGTCACAGATGGTCAACGCAATCTTCGGTAAGTCATTCTGCAAGCCTTTAACTAGCTTTACATTCTTTATGTCTCGTAAGTTCCACTACTGCCGTCGGCTTACTTGATTTTGTTAAACAGGTCCCAGAAGCTCCAACCTTAACCAGAATGTTCTGACCAAGCTGAAGGCCGTGTACACCTTGGTGGAGCAACTCTATACCGGGTCACAGCGTTCGTTAGCCATTGTGGCTCTGTCCAACGAGGTTCCGACTCACCTGGCGGATGTACTCAGGCGGCTGGCCGTTCTTCCTCAGCGCTTCCAAGAACTAAGACGGGCCTCTGCAAGAGCCGGCGCTATAGCTGCTTTGAGCCGGGCCAAGGCTTTCCTTCCGGAGCTAGACCCGGCCGACATCGCTCTTGGATACCCCAGTCTTAAGGAAGACGACACCCCTTTCGACCAAAAAGACTTTGCAGCCTGGGTGAAGAGCGTGCGCCCGGTGGCCACCCTGATTGGGAATGACACCGACCTTACCAAGTATCAGCCGGGCTACGACACGGAAAATCAGAGGATCCCCACTCCACGTTATGAAGCCATCAGCTTGATCCCTCCGACGCGTAAGCACACCTTCGCCCCAGAAGTTGACTCGGCCGGGTTAATTGATGACGAGGCTCAGTTTGAAGCCTTGAGCGGCATTGACTGGAAATCATCAACCTGCCAGGTCATGGAATCAGCCGGAGGAGCGGAGAGGGATGAGCCGGAAGCTTCAACTCCACAAGAACCTTGATTTTTAGGCGGCTCATGGTTGCACCTTAAAACAATGCCTCACCTTTTGGACTCGGGGAGTCTTGTAATAGAGTAGGACAAACACTTAATTTTGTCGTGCCATCGTGCACGTGTTGAATGCTTAACTCCATTGAAGCTGCTTCCTCCTATTCCTCCGGGTCATAATTGATCATTTATTTTCCTTAAGCTCGAATAGCTGTCTTTAACCATCCTGCATAGAAAACAAGTCACAAGTCTCTGGGCGGCTTACCGCACTGAGAAGCATAGACCTTCTGCATATAACCCGGAATATGATTCAAAGTCACCAAAGACTGGCCCTCAATTATATCCTTAATGTAACCATGATAACATACTTACAAGCCCTCAGGTATATTTCCGGTTTATGTGACCCGAATAATGAGCTGGAGATCTCAACTCCGGTTTACCAGCATCAAGAATACTTACTATGTGTTATCCACATTGTGAATCAAAATTAAGTCGGCGAAGTAAAAGCCGCCCGTGCACACTGTTGATGTGACCAAAAGAACTTGTTGTAAGTCAGAGGATCAAAACTTTGGGGCTTCCGGTTCGAATACGACCAGAGAACCGTCCCAAAGGGGTTAAGCTAAGATTCGAATGCGATCATATAGCCCCCATTGGCTTTGGCGATGCCGATCAAGAGGGTACCGACAGCTATGTTCTCTTTGGTTCGAATACGACCCATGTTTGAACAGGAAGCCCCCAAGTGACCTTAAGAGTTGTTTAACGACACTGATTCGAATACGATCCACGTCGGTTCCCAAAGGGGGTTAAGCTATGATTCAAATATGATCAAGGAAACTCCCCAATGAGCTCGGCAGTGCGCCAATCAAGTGGGTATCGATAGCTATGTTCTCTTTGGTTCGAATACGACCCATGTTTGAACAGGAAGCCCCCAAGTGATCGTATTGTTTATGGCTAGATTCGAATACGATCATAAGCCGGATCCACCTCCAAATGACCATGTGATGTTCTAATGAAAATAACACGTTTACCTTTGGAGGAGAAAAGGACAGAGGTCCTGCTTTATTATTTATCATAATATATACATGGCTATAGAAATATGTACATTATGAGAGCCGGTGGCTCAAGTGTAATAAGGCCGAAGCTGAGCTATGTTCCACGGCTGACGGGTCTCTTCCTCTGACTTATGTGAATCTTTGTGCTCCCGAACGTCGATAAGGTAGTATGACCCGTTGTGCAAGTTCTTGCTGACCACGAAGGGCCCTTCCCAAGGCGGGGATAACTTGTGTGCATCTGTTTGGTCTTGGATGAGCCGGAGCACCAGATCACCTTCCTGGAAGACCCGGGACTTAACCCGGCGGCTGTGATAACGGCGCAGGTCTTGTTGGTAAATCGCCGAACGAGCTGCTGCCACATCACGCTGTTCGTCCAACAAGTCAAGAGCATCTTGGCACGCCCGCTCATTGTCCGCCTCCACATAAGCCGCCACTCGAGGTGAGTCATGACGGATGTCGCAAGGGAGGACTGCTTCCGCTCCGTAAACCATGAAGAACGGCGTGTAACCCGTATACCTGTTAGGAGTAGTATTGATGCTCCATAATACGGAGGGTAACTCCTCCACCCAACAACCTGTCGTCCATTGCAAAGGGACCAAAAGCCGGGGCTTGATGCCCTTCAAGATCTCCTGATTAGCTCTCTCAGCTTGACCATTGGATTGAGGGTGAGCCACTGATGAAACATCAAGTCGAATATGCTCACGTTGACAAAACTCCTCCATGGCGCCTTTAGACAGATTAGTCCCATTGTCAGTTATAATGCTGTGTGGAAAGCCAAAGCGAAATATCACCCTTTTCATGAACTGAACCGCCGTGGCTGCGTCACACTTGCTAACGGGCTCTGCCGCAACCCACTTTGTGAACTTGTCAACTGCCACCAAGAAGTGGGTCTTCTTATCCTTGGATCTTTTAAAAGGCCCAACCATATCAAGCCCCCAAACCGCAAATGGCCAAGTAATTGGAATCATCCTCAGCTCCTGAGCCGGCATGTGAGCACGTCGCGAGAACCTCTGACAACCGTCACATTTACTGACCAAGTCCTCCGCATCAGCATGAGCCGTCAGCCAATAAAAACCATGACGAAAAGCCTTGGCCACAAGGGATTTTGAGTCGGCATGATGGCCACAATCCCCTTCATGAATCTCACGTAAGATTTCTTGACCCTCCTCAGGGGAAACACAACGCTGGAACGCTCCAGTAACACTGCGGCGATGCAGCTCGCCATTGATAATGACCATTGACTTAGACCGCCGGGTTATTTGTCTGGCCAAAGTTTCATCCTCAGGCAAATCTCCCCGGGTCATGTAAGCCAAGTATGGTACTGTCCAGTCTGGGGTGATGTGGAGAGCCACCACCAACTGTGCCTCCGGGTCAAGAACAGCCAAGTCTTCCTCTGTACGTAACTTAACAGAAGGGTTATGTAGGATGTCCAAGAAAGTATTAGGCGGCACCGGCTTTCGCTGAGAGCCCAGCCGGCTTAATGCATCAGCCGCCTCGTTCTTCCTGCGATCAATGTGCTCCACTTGGTAACCCTGAAAATGTCCAGCAATGGCATCAACTTCTCGGCGATAAGCCACCATGAGAGGGTCCTTGGAATCCCACTTGCCTGAAACTTGTTGAGCCACTAAGTCTGAGTCGCCGAAGCACCTTACCCGGCTCAAGCTCATCTCCTTAGCCATCCGAAGACCATGGAGCAAGGCCTCGTACTCAGCCGCATTGTTAGTACAAGGAAACATCAACCGTAGCACATAATGAAACTTGTCACCCTTGGGGGAAGCCAATACAACTCCAGCCCCCGAGCCCTCCAATTGCCTAGACCCATCAAAGTGAATAGTCCAATATGTATTATCCGGCTTTTCTTCAGGCACCTGTAGCTCTGTCCAATCGTTGATGAAATCCACCAAAGCTCGAGATTTAACAGCAGTGCGTGGTACGTATTTCAGACCATGAGGCCCAAGCTCTATAGCCCACTTAGCCACTCTTCCTGTGGCTTCTCTATTTTGGATGATATCTCCAAGGGGAGCAGAACTAACCACAGTGATGGGGTGACCCTGAAAATAATGCTTAAGCTTCCGGCTTGCCATGAACACACCATAAACAAGCTTCTGCCAATGTGGATACCGCTGTTTGGACTCGATGAGCACTTCACTGACGTAGTAAACCGGCCGCTGAACCGGCTACTCCTTACCCTCTTCCTTGCGCTCCACCACCACAGCCACACTGACGGCTCGCGTGTTAGTTGCTACATACAGTAATAAGGGCTCCTTATCAACCGGAGCAGCAAGGACTGGGGGCTCAGCCAGCTGTCTCTTCAAATCCTCAAAGGAAGCATTAGCAACATCATTCTAGATAAAGTCATCAGTTTTCTTCATCAACTGGTACAGTGGCATGGCCTTTTCACCCAAACGGCTTATAAACCGGCTCAAAGCAGCAATGCGGCCTGCCAGATGCTGGACGTCGTTTATACACACCGGCTTAGCCAGAGAGGTGATTGCCTTGATTTTTTCCGGGTTGGCTTCAATGCCTCTGTTAGAAACCAGGAAACCCAAAAGCTTGCCTGCGGGAACACCAAAAACACACTTGGCCGGGTTAAGCATCATCTTGTAAACCCGGAGATTATCGAAGGTTTCTCTAGGGTCATCTACCAGAGTCTCCTTCTCCCTGGACTTAACCACAATATCATCCACATAGGCATGAACGTTGCGCCCAATCTGGTTATGAAGACAATTCTGCACACAACGCTGATAAGTCGCCTGTGCACTCTTGAGTCCAAAAGGCATAGACACGTAACAGAAGGCTCCAAAGGGAGTGATGAACGCCATCTTCTCCTGGTCCTTAACTGCCATTTTAATCTGATGGTATCCAGAATAAGCATCCAAGAAACTTAAGCGCTCACAACCCGCCGTAGCATCAATGATTTGATCAATACGGGGGAGAGCAAAAGGATCAGCTGGACATGCCTTGTTTAAGTCCGTGTAGTCCACACACATCCGCCAGGTACCATTCTTCTTGAGCACGAGCACCGGGTTAGCTAACCATTCTGGATGAAAGACTTCGACAATAAACCCGGCCGCCAAGAGCTGGGCCACCTCCTCACCAATGGCCTTTCGCCTCTCCTCATTAAACCGCCGAAGGAATTGCCTGACCGGCTTAAATTTCGGATCAATATTGAGAGTGTGCTCAGCGAGTTCTCTAGGTACACCTGGCATGTCAGAAGGTTTCCATGCAAAAATGTCCCTATTCTCATGGATGAACTCGATGAGCGCGCTTTCCTATTTTGGATCCAGATTGGCACTGATGCTAAACTGCTGAGATGAGTCACCTGGAACGAAATCAACAAGTTTAGTCTCATCAGCTGACTTAAATTTCATTGCCGGCTCATGCTCTGTGGTCGGCTTTTTCAGAGATGTCATATCTGTTGGGTCAACATTGTCCTTGTAAAACTTCAACTCCTCTGTTGCGCAAACAGATTCTGCATAAGCCGCGTCACCTTCCTCACACTCCAAGGCTATCTTTCGACTGCCATGAACCGTAATGGTCCCATTGTGACCCGGCATCTTGAGCTGTAAATACACGTAACACGTCCGTGCCATGAACTTGGCATAAGCCGGCCGCCCAAATATAGCGTGATATGGACTTCTTATCTTAACCACCTCAAAGGTTAATTTCTCCACCCTGTAGTTGTGCTCATCTCCAAAAGCCACTTCCAGCTCAATCTTACCCACAGGATACGCCGACTTACCAGGCACTACGCCATGGAAAACAATATTGGATTGGCTGAGATTCTTATCAATTAAACCCATACGACGGAAGGTCTCATAATAGAGGATGTTGATGCTGCTGCCTCCATCCATGAGCACCTTAGTGAACTTATATCCTCCCACCTGAGGAGCCACCACCAGGGCCAGGTGACCCGGATTATCAACCCGGGGAGGGTGATACTCCCTACTCGACACAATAGGCTGCTCAGACCATCTTAAATAGCGTGGAAGCGCCGGCTCAACAGTGTTCACAGCCCTCTTATGAAGCTTCTGATCTCGCTTACACAGACTGGTGGTAAACACATGATACTGTCCACCATTGAGCTGCTTTGGATTGGTCTGGTATCCCCCCTGCTGCTGTTGATGACCCTGGCCGGAGTGCTGATTAGAGCCCCCTTGAACATTCTGAGGATTGGGATTTGAGCCGCCGCCCGGGCCATGAAAGCCGCCAGCACCTGAGCCGCCGCCCGAGCCATTGTTGCCATTAAAGGCATTGGAATTCTTAAAGGCCTTCATGATTGCGCAATCTTTCCATAAATGAGTAGCTGGCTTCTCCCTAGAGCCGTGCCTTGGACAAGGCTCATTCAACAACTACTCAAGCGTTGGGCCTGACCCGCCGGCTCGGGGAGGTGGCCTACCCTTACGTCGCTGGTTGTTACCCTATGAGCTGGTATTGGCCACAAACTCCATGCTGCTATCAGCCTTACGCTTGCCACCTCCTTGGTTCGCCGGGTTATGCTGAGGACCCTTGCCATTGCCATTCCTCTTTCCCTTCCCTATCCTTTCATCGTCTGACGCGGGGTCCTTGGTACTATCAGAGTCGGCGTACTTGACGAGAGCCGCCATCAGCGTACCCATATCATTGCAATCGCGCTTGAGCCGCCCGAGTTTCATCTTCAGGGGCAGGAAACAACAATTCAGCTCCAACATTAAGACTGTAGAGCCGGCATCCATCTTATCAGATGAATGTATTATCTCTTTGACCCGGCGAACCCAATGGGTTGTGGACTCACCCTCCTGCTGTTACAGTTAGTCAAATCCACAATTGACATAGACTGCCTACAGGTATCTTTGAAGTTTTGGATGAACCGGGCTTTCAGCTCAGCCCAAGACCCGATAGAATTCGGTGGCAACCCTTTCAACCAAGTGCGGGTAGTCCCATCTAACATCATGGTGAAGTACTTAGCCATTGCCGCCTCACTGACCTCCAGCAACTCCATGGCCATCTCATAACTCTCAATCCAGGCTCCGGGTTGTAAATCAGCCGTGTAATTAGGCACCTTCCTAGGCCCTTTGAAATCCTTGGGCAGATGTTCATTGCGGAGAGCCGGCACCAAACAAGGGACACCTCCAGTCCTCGTAGGTATACCCACGTCGATGGAAGCCGTCGGATAAGCCGGGGGTGGCTGGTAAGCCGTCAACTGAGGCACCTGCTCTGCCTCTTGCCGTGCTCTGTCTTGGTCTACCGCGTGAAAGGCTCCGTTATGAGCCGGGCCGTGGCCAGGAGGCAAGTCATGGCGTCGGACATTACTTGAGCCGGTCGCTGAGACCATGTGTCTGCTATAACTCGGGCTACAGCCTGGACGAGGGGTTGAATGAATCCTGTCCCGGCTATAAGAATATGCCTCTTGCTGCGCCAGAGCCGTCTGAAGGAGTTCTCTGACTCGGCGGGTTTCAACCACCGTTGGAGAGTCACCGTCAATTGGGAGAGCCGCCAGCCGTGCCGCCACGGCGACCATGTTTTCCAATGGGTTGGCATAATGACCCGATGGTATTGGCATGTATTGAGGAGGGGCAGGGTTCACCCGGGGAGGCCCCATCACTTGGGGTTGCATTGGCGTACCAACCCCGGGCGCTAGGATCTCTGGCAGGTTACTAGGCCCTGCACCCGGCGTGTTGAAGAGGTTTCGAGGATCGTAAACCGGAGGGAGTCGAGATTGGGCCTTTTGATGCCTCCTCCTCATAACCTCATTGGACGCGTTTTGATCCATCGTGAGCCGGAAGGACTGTGCCTGAATCAGCCAAGTCTGGGCGTCGAGAGCCGCCCTCTCCGCAGCCATCCTGATCCCTTCCGCCGCCAGATCCTCCTTGGCTTTTACTAGATCCAACTTTAACTGTGCCACCTCCGCGTCATGCTGAGCTTGATCCGCCGGGGCAACCATGGCGGTTAACAGGGCCGTCATCTTGTCCGTGAGATCCATCAGCACCTGAGCTGGCGAGGGCACAGGGCTTCCTGACCCGGCGGCGGGGTTTTGAACAGGCTGTGCGCCGGCCATGCAGATTCCAACCCGGCTCGGCGGCTCAAAGGGGTCCGGAATGCTGTCGCCATCGGAACAACCCCTGAGCCTGCCATCTTGAAGTTGATACAACGAGTTTGACTCATCCGTAGTCGACTCGCCGTCAGAGCCGGCGCCCGTCTCATCACTAGATCCAGATCCTTCAGAGAGTCCTCCATGGACACATCCCACGAAAGCATGCTTCAAGGCAGGTAGACCCCGGGCAGGTCGTGCACGCTGAGCCGCCTCGATGAGATCGGTGCAGAGATCCGGCTCAAGGCCCGGCTCACCAATCTTGCCAATGAAGACGTGGCTTCCGCCGAAGGGGACCCGGTACCCGTACTCGATTGAGCCGGCGTCGGGGCCCTAGGTTGCATCATCAATGTAGAGCTTGCCGCGACGACTCTTGGTCATCCGGCCCACAGTGTATCCCTTGAGCCCTTCGAAGCTGCCCTTCAAGAACTCAAATCCACCGTGCGGTTGCCCCACGGTGGGCGCCAACTGTCGTGGAATTGTCACGGCAGATGTCCTCGAGCTAGGACTTAGTCGTGGAGCCATCGCAGTTGGGAAGCTTAAAGGGGTTAAACGGGACAAGGAACACGAGGTTTATACTGGTTTGGCCCCTTACGGTGAAGGTAAAAGCCTACGTCCAGTTGAGGTTGTATTGCTTGGGGTTTCGACGACCAGGAGCTAAACCGCCCTGCCTGGTTATCGATTTGATCTTTCTCCTTTATGAACCGCCGCCGGGTCGTCCCTTTATATAGAGAGGTTGACGCCCCGCAGCTCTCAGAGTCCCGGCCGGCTCATAACAGTGTCCGACTCGGACTCCTAACTATTCCTGCCTTACACTACAAGTCTTGCCATAACGGCGGTTTATAACTACGGGCCTTAAGCCATCTCCGGGTCTTAAGCCCATTATTGGCCCGCCGTCTTCAAGCTTGGTACTGGGCTTCGCGTGATGACCATTATGACGTAACCCGGCCCCTCCTGGGCGGGTGACTCTAATGGTTATATCGTCAACAACCGGTATGACGAAAACTAGGGCGATAAGAGTGGAACAAAACACCAAGCAAAAGGACAAGCCTTCCACCCTTTACCAAGTATATAGATGCATTAATTAAAAAAGAGATATTGTGATATCCCAACATATCCATGTTCCAACATGGAACAACCTGCAAGGCACCTGCAACTAGAAACGCTATAAGAGGGGGCTGAGCAAAACCGGTAACATAGCCAAACAACGGTTTGCTAGGAAGGTGGGTTAGAGGCTTGACACGACAAGATGGGAGGCATGATAAACAAGTGGTAGGTAGCCATGCCTCCGGAGGCGGGGGAGGTGGCAGAGGGTTCGACTGCTCTCCGTCAGTACGTTGCGGATTCAGACGTGTTGGGGGAGCCATCTTGAAGAGGGTGACATCCATTAGAACCATGATAGAAAAGTGGTAGGTAACGCGACATAGCGATGGAACGAACAACTAGCAAGCAAAGATAGAAGTGATATTGGGGGTAATGATCATCTTTCCTGCAAAGTTCTCAGGGTTGTCGAAAGCTTGCTCCTTATAAACGTACTCAACAGGATCCTCGTTCACGAACTCATCTCCCGGCTCTACCCACAGAAAGAACACAAGCAACGGAACAACAATCAATCACGGTGCAATGCACAAGCAACATGATGCAAGACATGGCATGGGATGCAAGATATGATGTGCAATGCATATGGGTATTCCGGAAGGGAAAAGATGATCATGGGATCAAATTGGAAAAACCAAGTATGCCACTTGATAGGTTAGGACATTTCGGTCAAACAAAGATTACCGAAAACGGATGCACGGTTTGCAAATGACGAGCAAAACAAGAACAGAGCAAAACTGCGCTTAACAATAACATAGCACTTAAGATGCATCATGAAAATATTCTACGGAACTCCAACATAAAAACAAAACTCATGGAAGTGAAGTACAGGTGAAGCTCTACAAATCATGAACACTGAGCTCCTGTTAGAACTCACTAGAACAAGCCTAAAACAGCATGGCAAAAATGCAAAGGACAATTAGTTTACAGACTGCAGTTTTTCACTGATCATGACAGAAACAACATCAGGTAGCAATGTTTTGAGCTAGCAAACTACATGCCATAGGCACATATCATGTCATACAAGGGCATGGCATGCTAGTACTGGGGGCAATGAACAAAACTCCCTTACGGAACTTGAGGTAAAGATGCACAGAAAAGATGGTAGCATCAATGCAAACATGGCAAGTGATGAGGAAAATCATACATGGCAGTAACAGATTCATGGTAGCAACTTTGCGAGCTTGTGCAACTCACCACAAGGCATTTAATAGCATAATAAACAACTAACAGTAAGAATACACATTTATGAAGCTAAACATGGCAATAGCATGGTCATAGGGTGCATGGATCACTAGCAACACACATGGCAAAAGTGCACTTTCTGTTAACAGACTGACAATAACAATATTTAGCAAAAGGAGAGCATGGTAATGACAAGCTACATTACCCCATAATTACAAGCAATGGCATTAATGGAAAGAGCATAACCATATCTTCAAAAAAAGTTGCTGAACTTCATAAAATATGCAAGGGTCTACTTGTGGCAACAAGTCAACAAAGCAACCTAATTAACAGGAAAAGACATAGCAGAAAAACTAAGTGGCTGATAACAACAACATCAACTGGCCTACTTGGCATGCTTGTGCTAGTCACCACAAGGGACTTGAAAATATAAGGATTGGACCACTATAAAGGTGGCATGAAGATGCTCCTAAAACATGTAGACATGATGCTCAAAGGATGAACACACAAAATGCTACGAAAAAGAGAAAATAGCAAGTTATGATAGTTTTCAGTAGATAACATCATTTAGCACTTTTGCAACGAAGATTAGGGCATCAATATGGACAGTAACATGCATGAAAATGACACTAGCATGTGGAGCTACGAGCACGAACTTATGACATGATGAAAGGGCACACATAAAGTTGGATTCCAGGGACTTAGCAGAATTTAGACCTCACAAAAGTCAATGCGGAGCGGGTCGGGCGAGGTGGAGCGGAGCGGGTGGGTCTGGGTTGATTGACCCGGCCGTGTGGAGGTCGACGCTGGCGAGCTCCGAGCTCCGGCGAGTTGGCGGACGGCGGGGGAGCTCGCTCCGGCAGCGGGGTGAGGAGACGAGGCGCCAGCGGGGTCGGGACGGCCGTATCCGGGGCCGGCGGGGCGAGATCCAGCCGGATCCGGGCGGTGGGAGGCCTTGTCGCGACGGAGCAGGGCGGATTCCGGCGAGCGGCGCTGGCGGCGGCGAGGTGGAGACGAGCGGTTGGCGTGGCAGTGGGCGGTGGAGGCGGTGCGCGATGGCGGAACGGGCGGCAAAGTAGGCGACGGCGGTGCGGGGTGGCGTGCGTCGAGGTCGGGGTTGCCGGCGACGGTAGCGCGG
>NC_057811.1:301339066-301344040 GCF_018294505.1 Triticum aestivum
GCTGGAGACGCGGGGCGCGGGCGCAGGCAGCGCTCGGGCCCGATTCGGCCCGGCGGCGGGGCGATGATGGGCGCCGTGGGCCGCGGCGGCGAGGAGGCATGCTGGAGAGCGATAGGGACACGTGGCGGGCTCGGAGTGGCTACGGGCGGCGGCGCGGACGTGTCCGGCGGCTGGAGGAAGGAGGAGGCTAGAGGTTGGCCCATGATTTGAGGAGGGGGAGTTGTTCATATAGGTAGAGGGAGCTAGGAGAGTCCAAATGAGGTGCGGTTTTCACCCACTCGATCGTGATCCAACGACAGAGAGCATGTATGGGGTTTAGATGGGCTAGTGTGCTATTATGGAGGGGTGTTGGGCTGCAAGGAGAGAGGGGTTACGGCGGTTACATGGTTAACGGTTGGTGCATCAAACGACCTCCAAATGGAATCAAATTTGACAGCCGGCCTACCGGTGGTGTACCATGGCCACTTGACAAATCTCGGCCCATTCTGAGAACGGTTTTTCTCCCGCTCATGAAACGAGATCTGAGAGGTGCGACGGGTGCATGTGTGAGTGTCGGATTCCGAAACGGACAACGGGGAAAATGACCGGATGCATGAGTCGAACACGAATGCAAATGAGATGCACATGATGACATGAGATGAAATGCATAACATGAACAAAATACAAAAACGAGGACAAAACCCAACCACGGAGGATATAACATATAACATAGCTGGAAATGGCAAGAGTTGGAGTTACAATTATGGAATGTTACATCGGGACGTTACAACTCTCCACCACTACAAGAGGATCTCGACATGAGATCTAGGACTAAAAGAACTCCGGATATTCGGAACAGAGGTGATCCTCGCGCTCCCAAGTAGTTTCTCGGTCGGAATGGTGAGACCACTTAACTTTCAGGAATTTGATCGACTTGTTGCGAGTTTTGCGCTTGGTCTCTTCAAGAATGGCAACGGGATGCTCCTGATAAGACAAGTCTTCTTGGAGGTCAATCTCTTCAAAGTTGATAGTGCGCTCGAGCGTCTTGAAGCACTTGTGAAGCTATGACACGTGAAACACATCGTGCACATTTGAGAAGTTGAACGGAAGCTCAAGTTGATAGGAGAGGTCGCGTCTTTTGCCAATGGTCTTGAAAGGACCCACGTATCTCGGGGCAAGCTTCCCTTTTATACCGAAGCGTTGAGTGCCTTTCATGGGAGAGACGCGGAGGTAGACATGGTCTCCGATCTTGAAAGCCAAATCACGGTGCTTGTTATCATAGTAACTCTTCTGACGCGATTGCACAGCTTTGAGATTTTCACATATGACTTTACACATTTCTTTAGCTTCTGTGATCAAGTCATTGCCAAGAAGTTGGCGTTCACCAGTCTTGGACCAATTGAGAGGAGTACGACACTCTCTGCCATAAAGAATTTCGAATGGTGCCTTGCCCGAACTTGCTTGGTAGCTGTTGTTGTAGGAGAACTCGGCATATGGAAGGCAATCTTCCCACTTCATACCAAAAGAGATGACACAAGCTCTGAGCATCTCTTCGAGGATTTGATTGACTCTCTCAACTTGGCCACTTGTTTGAGGATGGAAAGCTGTGCTGAAGCAAATGTTGGTACCCATGGCCTTCTGGAAGGAGTCCCAGAACTTGGAAGTGAAAATGCTTCCGTGGTCTGAAGAGATCAATTGTGGAATTCCGTGCAACGAGACAAATCTGGAGGTGTATAGATCTGCCAACTGAGCTGCCGTGATAGATTCTTTGGTTGGAAGGAAACGAGCCACTTTTGTAAGCTTGTCGATGACAACGAAGATAGCATCATTCCCACGCTTGGACTTGGGAAAGCCAGTGACAAAGTCAATTTCAATATGATCAAACTTCCATTCTGGAATATCAAGAGGTTGGAGGAGACCAGCTGGTCGTTGAGTTCTGCTTTCACCCTTCGACAGACATCACATTCATTCACAAATTGAGCAATATCTCGCTTCATTCGAGTCCACCAATACGACTGCTTGAGGTCATGGTACATCCTCGAACTGCCTGGATGAATGGAAAGAAGAGAATTGTGCACTTAGTTCATTATGACCTTCCTTAGATCACCTTTAGGAACCACAATCCGGTCCTCAAAGAATAAGGTGTCCTTGTCATCTATGCGATAGCACTTGTATTTGGGTAAGCCCTTGGCAATACCATGTTTCACCTTCTTCACCATGGTATCAAGGAGTTGTGCCTCATGAATTTGGTCTTCCAAAGTTGGAGTGACTTGAAGGTTGGCAAGAAAACCTCGATGAACAACTTGGAGGTTGAGGTTGCAAAAAGCTTCACATAGATCGGGTTGGAATTGCTTGATAATTTAGCTGTTGCAATAAGCCTTTCTGCTCAAAGCATCTGCAATCACATTCGCCTTGCCTAGAGTGTACTCAATACTTGGATTGTACTCTTGAATCATTTCGACCCAACGAGTTTGCTGGAGGTTGAGGTTGGGTTGAGTGAAGATATATTTGAGGCTCTTTTGATCGGTGATAATGTCCACTTGCCTTCCCAACAAGAGATGTCTCCATGTTATTAATGCATGGACAACTGCCGCCAACTCAAGATCGTGAATGGGGTAGTTCCTTTCATTTGGCTTCAACTGACGAGAAGTATAGGCCACAACTTTCTTCTCTTGCATTAACATGGCACTGAGACCTTGCAACGAGGCATCACAGAAAAATTTGTAGGCTTGGACTCATTAGGAGGAGTTAGGATAGGAGCCGTGACGAGCAATAGCTTGCAAGCCCAAGGAAACTGCGGAGCTGCTTGACATTCTGAGGAGGTTCCCAGTTGACAATTGCAGAAACCTTCTCCGGATTAATAGAAATGCCTTTGGCGGAGATGATGTGGCCAAGGTAAAGAACTTCATCAAGCCAAAACTCACATTTGGAGAATTTTGCGTAGAATTGATACTCTCTGAGCTTGTCGAGCACCAAGCCCAAATGTTTGGCATGATCCTTCTTATTCTTGGAGAACATCAAGATATCATCGAGATACACCAGGACAAATTCATTGGTGTAAGGGTTGAAGATGAAGTTCATTATGCGAGAGAAAGTTGGAGGGGCATTGACAAGCCCGAAAGACATGACAGTATATTCATAAGAACCAAAGCTTGTTCTGAATGCTGTCTTAGGGATATCTTCTTCACGAATGCGAATCTGATGATAACCCATATGGAGGTCGAGGTTGGAAAACACCTTTGCACCTTTGAGTTGCTCGAATAGCTCATTGATATTGTGAAGTGGGTATTTATTCTTGATTGTCTTCTTGTTCAATGGGCAGTAATCGACCCAAAGTCGGTCTGTGCCATCCTTCTTCTGGACAAAAAGAACACCACAACCCAACGGAGATGAACTTGGTCTGATCAGACCCAGACGCTCTTGTTCTTCGAGCAGTTTCTTCAATTCCTTCAGCTCTTTTGTCCCAAGCTTGTATGGACGCTTGCAAACGGGTTCTGTACCGGGCTCAAGATCAATAACGAACTCGACTGGCCAGTGAGGAGGCATACCCGGAAGCTCTTCTGGAAAGACATCTTGATACTCACAAACAACTGGAATCTGAGAAATAGCGTCTAACTCGCCCTTGTCATTGAGAGAGAACAACCGAATGGTTTCATCATGAGCGGCATAGATGATCACATCCTCAAAAGGGTGCATCAATTTAATCTCCCTGGCGGCACAATCAAGAGCAGCCTTGTGCTGAGAAAGCCAATCCATGCCAAGAATGAGATCAATATCAGAGTTGCCAAGAACCATTGGAGAAGCCAGAAATTTATCGAGTTGATGGTGACATCAGGAACTATCGAGTTGGCTCTCATTGACATCCTCGGAGAAACAACACCTATAGGATTATCGAGGTAAGACCAAGTGAAATCCTGCTTTGCAAAGAACGGTCTTGACATGAAACAATGCGATGCACCAGTATCGAATAAAACTTTAGCAGGAATAGAGTTAACCGAGAGGTTACCCATGATCACATCTGAAGAATCCTCCGCTTGAGCTACATTCAACAGGAGGAGGAGGCGGAAGGCGCCTCTGGGTGCACTTGTTTGCATAGTGACCTTTCAGACCACACTTGTTGCAAGTAACCTATGAGAGCGGGCGATGATAAGGAGGGGGAGGACCACCTGTCCTCGGAGCTTGGGTCTGAGACTTGTTCTGATAGCCGGGGTTGGGTGGGTGGGAAGATCCACGACCACCTGAGTTCTTCTGCCGGTAAGGCTGACGAAATGGAGGAGGTGGAGGAAGCCAGAACTTCTATTGCTTAGCTACCACTTGAGAGGAAGAAGACGAGTGAACTGCATCCCTGATTCTCTTCTTTGAAGCCTCACACTTGAGCTGAGTGGCTTGTTGCCTGAGGGACATGTTATAGAACAGATCGAACTGAGTAGGATCAACAAGAATGAGAGCTAACTGCAGATCCTCTCTGAGGCCACCCCTGAAGTGATAGATCATGCTCCTTTCATCAGGAACGTCTTGCCTTGCGAAGCGAGCAAGCTTCTGAAACTGGATGTTGTATTGATACACGGACATGCTTCCTTGCTTGAGATTGCGGAATTCCTCACGCTTGCTCTCAAGAACACTTGTTGGAATGTGATGCACTACTGGAATCAGGGATTTTGCCGTCTGCCAGTTCTTTGCCGTCTGCTTGCGGACGGCAAAGAAGGTCTTTGCCATCAGCTACGAAACAACAGACGGCAAAGAACAGGCAGACGACAAAGAAGGTCTTTGCCATCTGTCATTTCTTTGCCGTCTGCTAGCAGATGGCAAAGAATCTTTGCCATCTGCCAGCGGACGGCAAAGAGGTGCTAGCAGACGGCAAAGATTCTTTGCCATCTGCTGGCGGACGGCAAAGAGGGTGGCTATCTTTTTTCGGGTAAAAAGAAAACCGTTGCCCCCACCTCCTCTATCTCTATCCCCTCTCTCTCCGCCCCTGCCCCACAGCCGAGCGCCGCC
>NC_057811.1:301344468-301448851 GCF_018294505.1 Triticum aestivum
CTTGTTGGAATGTGATGCACTACTGGAATCAGGGATTTTGCCGTCTGCCAGTTCTTTGCCGTCTGCTTGCGGACGGCAAAGAAGGTCTTTGCCATCAGCTACGAAACAACAGACGGCAAAGAACAGGCAGACGACAAAGAAGGTCTTTGCCATCTGTCATTTCTTTGCCGTCTGCTAGCAGATGGCAAAGAGGGTGGCTATCTTTTTTCGGGTAAAAAGAAAACCGTTGCCCCCACCTCCTCTATCTCTATCCCCTCTCTCTCCGCCCCTGCCCCACAGCCGAGCGCCGCCTGACCCCGCCTCCCTCGACCCCGTGCCGCTGCGCCACCTTGCCTCCGCTCGCCGGTGCGCGCCGCCACCTTACCAGAACCTAGGAGCCCCGCCACCTCGCGCCGCGTTGTGCGCCGCCACCTCCCCACAAGCTCGCGGCCCCGCCGCGGAAGCCTCGTCGCCCGTCGCCCCAACCTCGAGATCCGCTGCCGCCATGGGAGCCGAGCACCGAGCTCCTCTGTGCCCCGCCCGCGTCCCCGCGTCGCCGCCGCCGCCCCACGCTGCCTCGCGCCCGGATCCGGCCTCGGGAGGTCCGGCCACTCCGGATCCGGCCTCCCCCTCGCCGCACGGGCCTCCTCCTCGCCGGAGTGACGCCCCTCGCCGGAGCAGCGCCGGCCAAGCCCATCGGCCACCAGGGTCATGCTGCAGCCCATACACGAGATCTCCGGCGCCGTGCAGCTACCAGGGCCGAGCATAGAGAGAGAGACGCCCCCACCCCACCCCCGAGCCCTTCAACTTGCCTCCCGCCTTGACGGCTGCAGGCCCGCACGTACGCCCATGGTACCAACCCTCTACTCCTCTCCCTATGCACTCCTCTCATATGCATCTACATCTGATCCATGTATGTCGCGGCGACGGCAGTGAGGAATCCATGTCGCGGCGGCCATGGCTGGGCCAGTTCTGCCTACATGCGCGTGTGCTGTGTGTGCTTGTGTATCCTTGCTTTGTATATTTTTTACTGTTCTTTCAATGTTCAGTTATTTCATCTTTAGAATTTGGAGAAACACCAAATATTTATGTAGCTAAATTTCATCCTTTTGCCATTGCCAAGTAGATACCAGTGCTAATGGAAGAACAACCACAAATATTTGCAGTTGGTAAACAAAATGTTCTACTTTCTTTGCATGAGGCAAAGCATGCAGCTGCACGCAACTAGCAGCAACATCTCCTTAATATTTTTGTTATTTCTGTATAGTTCTCTCCAGACTATTGATTTAATTTCTACTACGCAAAGAGCAATTCTTTTTTTAGACATGGCATATGCAGTTCGCATAATGATTCTTATGTGCTTGGCTCATATGCAGCATGATCATTCAGTACAGAAATGTGAATGTTCTTTATTAGGCTTTAGTTGCATTTTTGTGCTCATTAGCAGTTGTGACTGACAATGGTGAATGTGATAATTAATCTTCCCTTGAGTGGTGGGTAAGAGTGGTATTATTTTCTTAACCATTCACCAATAAAAAATATATATAACATTGCCCCTGAAACCAAGTTGCTACTATCCAAGTTTAATACGGATGTATCACCTTGTTTATGTCTGTTCCTATTGATAAACTGCATGTAAGTTATTTCAGTAACCTACTTTCTCACATTAGAAATAGATTCAGACAAGCTGTTAATTTGTAAACTTCTTTACTTTGTTGCATATAAAAGGTCCATCATTTGTTTTGGAGGGTGGTAATTTTCTACACCTAAGTCCACATCATCTATTTTTATCTCATGCGGAAACACTGCACCTTTTGTGCCCTCTCTCGAACATAATTGACTGAAGCTTTGGTATAGCGTTTTACTTACAGTATTTCTACTTTCCTTGTTTGCTTACAAGCTGTTTTTTCTTTTTGACTCTGATGAATCCCCCAGGCCATTTTTAAGAACCCGTTTAGGAGGGGTGACAACCTCCTTGTAAGTCCTCGCTACTTTTTATCTTCCATGCTTCTTTCAAACTTTTTATGCACCAAAGATGCTGGATGCCATAAAGTAGGAAAAGTAAGATGCAGATGGGTCTTTGAAAAAAAATCATAGGAAAACATTGTTTCTGGGCACCGCTAAATTTTAAAAATAAAAAACTGAATTTTGTGGCTTACCTTTAAAAATGAAAACTGAATTTTGTGGCTGTTTGATGTGCTTGGACATATGTGTGATCTGGTGGACAAAATAACCAGGTGTTTGCGCCCTGTTGTGTAAACACCCTAAAATTCCACTAGTTGACCTACTTGGCTAACACAAATCTTAAATACTTGAACTGAGAAAAAAAAGCTTCAGCTAAATCAGAGGCCAAGTTTCTACTGTATTTGGCGCAAAGTCGTTGGTTTGTTGATCTTTTCCTATTTATTACTACTTGTAGGTTATGTGCGACTGCTACACACCACAAGGTGTTCCAATCCCCACCAACAAGAGGCACAATGCTGCCAAGATCTTCAACACCTCGAAGGTTGCAGCTGAGGAGAGATGGTACGAATACCTCCGTCGATATTTCAAGTTTTTTGTTGTTGCAGTGTTTCATATAAAAGTTGTAGTAGCGCTCTTGTGTCTTAACACACATACACACGTGAGAACATAATAAGTTGTACAATATAGATTAGCACTGATTAGGCCTATCTCTGAACCCAAACAGGTATGGAATTGAGCAGGAGTACACTCTCCTCCAGAAGGATGTGAACTGGCCCCTTGGCTGGCCCGTTGGTGGCTACCCTGGTCCTCAGGCAAGAAAACTCTTAGCATGCTCTCCAGCTTTCCGTGTGTTAAACTTACATAAAAATTGAACATTGCATTTCACCAAGTGAAATGCTACATTTCTACTCCTAACCCATTCTCTCTTTCTTAGTGTTTTTGTTATGCAGGTTGGAAGAAAAGAAGAAGATCCAGAGAAGATCTTAGTAATAAGATAGTTTTTAGGAAAATAGATATTTAGTTTTAGGTCATTTCTTGTAATTTCAGATATGGAGTGCTTGTCTATAGTTTTTGTTTTGACTTTGTGAAACTTGCTACCTATGGATGAAACCGTGTAATATTGATGAAACTATGTATATGTATGGATGAAACTTGCTACCTATGGATGAAACCGTGTAATATTGATGAAACTATGTATATGTATGGATGAAACTTGCTACTATGTGTTCATGACTATTGGTCATATATATATATATCTGTGTGTGTGTGTGTGTGTGTGTGTGTTTGATTTTCTGTGAAAATGAATTGATATAAGAAAAAACAGAATTAAATGGGGCAATATAGGCTCTTTGCCATTAGCTGGCAGACAGCAAAGAGCCAGTCTTTGCCGTCTGCCAGCAGATGGCAAAGAGCCAGTCATTGCCGTCTGCCAGCAGATGGCAAAGAGCCATGACCTTTGCCGTCCGCTGCTGATGGCAAAGGCCCCTTTGCCGTCCGCTTCAGACGGCAAAGAAGCTCTTTACTGTAGCCTACTTTGCCGGAGCCTTTTGCCGTCCGCGGCAGACGGCAAAGGCCTTTGCCGTCCGCCATCCTTGCCTTTGCCGTCTGCCGTGGCAGACGGCAAAGTAGCTGATTCCTGTAGTGATGAGCTCGAAAGTCCCGGCAGAAGTCAATCCAGGTAATAGGTCGAGCCCCTCTGGAATCGTTTATTGCTGATACCAATCAATTGCTTGGTCCATGAGCTGAATAGAAGCGAACTTGACATAGTCCTCAGGCCTGACATTACTGCATTTAAAATGCTTGTTGACGTCCACGAGCCAATCGGCATCCATGGCCTCGACACAAGCGCTGAAAGACTTTGGCTGATTTGCAAGAAACTGGTTGAGGGTAGCAAACTGAGGTTGATTGTTGAATTTCCCTCGACCTTGATTTCCTTGGTTGCCTTGGCCTTGGTTGCACTCTTGCAAGAGTTGCAAAAGCATCTGGGTATTGGCGTTGGTGGCTGCCATCAGAACTTGCCATGCCTCCGGAGGTGGAGGAGGTGGCGGAGGGTTGGACTGCTCTCCGTCAGTACGTTGCGGATTCAGACGCGTTGGGGGAGCCATCCTGAAGAGGTTGACATCCATTAGAACCATGATAGAAAAGTGGTAGGTAATGCGACATAGCGATAGAACGAACAACTAGCAAGCAAAGATAGAAGTGATATCGGGGGTAATGATCATCTTGACTGCAAAGTTCCCAGGGTTGTCGAAAGCTTCCTCCTCGTAAACATACCCGACAATATCCTCGTTCACGAACTCGTCTCCCGGCTCTACCCAAAGCAAGAACACAAGCAACGGAACAACAATCACTCACGGTGCAATGCACAAGCAACATGATGCAAGACATGGCATGTAATGCAAGATATGATGTGCAATGCATATGGGTACTTCGGAAGGGAAAAGATGATCATGGCATCAACTTGGAAAACCAAGTATGCCACTCGATAGGTTAGGAGATTTTTGTCAAAATTGATATAAAGATCACCGAAACGGATGCACGGTTTGCAAATGACGAGCAAAACAAGAACAAAGCAAAACTGCGCTTAACAGCAACATAGCACTTAAGATGCATCATGAAAATATGCTACAACACTCCAAAATAAACACAAAACACATGGAAGTGACAGGTTAAGCTCACAAAATCATGAATACTGAGCTCCTACTAGAACTCACTAGAACAAGCCTAAAACAACATGGCAAAAATGCAAATGACAATCAGTTTACAGGCTTAGCAGTTTTTCACTGATCATGACAGAAACATCATCATGAAGCAATGTTTAGATCTAGCAAACTACATGCTATAGGCACATATCATAGCAAAAAAGGGAATGTCATGCTAGTACTAAAGACAATGAACAAAACTCCCTTACTGAACTTGAGCCAAAGATGCACAGAAAAGATGGTAGCATCAATGCAAACATGGCAAGTGATATGAAACAGGTTTCAGACTTGAGAGGAAAATCATACATGGCAGGAACAAATTGATGATAGCAACTTTGCAAGCTTGTGCAACTTACCACAAGGCATTTCATAGCATAACAAACCAACTAAGAGTAAGAAGACACATTTATAAAGCTAAACATGGCAATAGCATGGTCATTGGGTGTACGGATTAGTAGCAAAACACATGGCAAAAATGCAATTTGTGTTAACAGACTGACAGTAACAATATTTAGAAAAAGGAGAGCATGGTAATGACAAGCTAATGTACCCCATAATTACAAACAAAGGCATTGATGGAAAGAGCATAACCATATCTTCAAAACACCCTTACTTAACTTCATCAAAATATGCAAGGATCTACTTGTGGCAGCAAGTCAACATAGTAAACTTGGCATGCTTGTGCTTATCACCACAGGGCACATAAAAATATAAGGATTACACCACTGTAAAGATGGCATGAAGATGCTGCTAAAACATGTAGACGTCATGCTCAAAGGATGAACACACAAAATGCTACGAAAAAGACAAAACAACAAGTTATGATAGTTTCCAACAGATAACATCATTTAGTACTTCTGCAATGAAGATTAGGGCATCAATATTGACAGTAACATGGATGCAACTGTAGGGCATCACGAGATGAACAATTTGGTATAACATGCACGCAAAACGAAACTACGAGCTCGAACTTATGACATGATGAAGGGGCGCACATAAAGTTGGATTCCAGGGACTTTGCAGAATTTAGACCTCACGAAAGTCAACGCGGAGCGGGTCGGGCGAGGTGGAGTGGAGCGGGTCCGAGCGCGGATTCGGTCGGGGTCGGTTGACCCGGCCGTGTGGAGGTCGACGCCGACGAGCTCCGAGCTCCGGCGAGTCGGCGGACGGCGGGGGAGCTCGCTCCAGCAGCGGGGGTGAGGAGACGAGGCGCCAGCGGGGTCGGGACGGCTGGATCCGGGGCCGACGGGGCGAGATCCGGCCGGATCTAGGTGATGGGAGGCCTTGGCGCGGCGGCGCGGGGCGGATTCCGGCGAGCGGCGCGGGGCGGATCCTAGCGAGCGGCGCTAGCAGCGGCGAGGTGGAGGCGAGCGGTTGGTGCGACAGCGGGCGGTGGTCGCGGTACGCGACAGCGGAATGGGCAGCGGAGCAGGCGACGGTAGCGCTGGGTGGCGTGCGTCGAGGTCGGGGTGGCCGGCGACGGCAGCGCAGTGCGGCGACGGGCGGATCGGCAGCAGGGTTCGGCTGGCGGTGGCGCTGGAGACGCAGGGCACGGCGCAGGCGGCGCTTGGGCCCGATTCGGCCCGGGGGCGGGCCGGCGATGGGCCCCGTGGTCCGCGGCGGCGAGGAGGCGTGGTGGAGGGTGATGGGGAAACGCGGCGGGCTCGGAGTGGCTGCGGGCGGCGGCGCGGACGTGTCCGGCGCCAGGTGGACGGGTCCGGCGGCTGGAGGAAGGAGGAGGCTAGGCTTTCTGATAGAGGCGAAGGTGTCCCAATGTTTCGATGAGATAGCAATCATTTTCTGTGGGAGTCGACTTTGACGATTCGACTACGAACGTGCGAAGACGTCGCGCATAAGCAATCGCTAAACCAACTTCCGAGGGGTTATTGACCACGCCGGAGCACGATCAACCTGACCACGAGGGTCTATTTCCTGCGAGCAAACAAAGAACAAGCAAGAAACTGTGATTGCAATCTGGATATTGCGAATAAAAGAGGAAAGCTTTATTAATGAAGGTGGGGTTCTGTGACGCCTTTGTCTGGTCGTTGAACACAAACAAAGTATGCGAAGTTGCAGCTATGGCGAACTTTTAATCTAAACAAGACCCAAAGTCTAAACGATGCCCTAAGGGCTGTATATATGGAGGAGAGAGGGGGAATGTCGTGGCACTTGGAGGAGGGGTCCGAAACCAACCCTAATTCTTGTTTCCCCACACATACGGACTCTAAAAACTGCCTATAGTCAAGTATTTCGAAATTACATGGGCCAGTCCCAAAAATAAGGTGCTGCGGCACCTAGAATAGCCTCTGGACGAAAATTATGAAGTGGCATCTTGTATATTTCGTCCAAGGCTTCATGCACTCATTATGGTGGCTTCAAAGTCCTGAAATCATCACTTGTAACTCCGTTCTTGTCCCCCTTGCGCATGCCATCATCTCCATGCTTGAACTTGCTCCAAGGTTCATCTTTCTTGTCCAAGCTAGGCCCTTCATTAGTAAGCAAAACAAATGTATCCAATTTAGGCAGCATGATATTCTCATGAACATTAGAATCGTTACCAAGAAACGAAAGTACCTGATAATTCAACTGGCGTGCGCGAGCTCTAGTAATTGGTCCAATATGTATAGCAGTAGGGGCTGTGGGTGTAACAATGGTATTGATGTCCTCATCATCCTCCCCTTCTTGAAATGAAATCGTCCTAGACGAAAGCTCATCTTCCTCTCCCAAATAAGGCTTCAAATCTGCAATGTTAAAAGTGGGACTAACCCCAAAATTTGCAGGCAGCTCAAGTTTATATGCATTATCATTTATTTTTTCTAACACCTTAAAAGGACCAGCACCATGTGGCATTAGCTTTGATTTGCGCAAATTAGGAAATCTATCCTTACGCAAATGTAACCAAACAAGATCTCCAGGTGCAAACACAACATGTTTTCTACCCTTATCTCCAGCAAGTTTATATTTAGCATTCATACGCTCAATGTTTTCCTTAGTTAATTCATGCATTTTTAAAATCAATTCAGCACGTTCTTTAGCATCAAAATTAACCTTCTCCGAAGATGGAAGAGGCAACAAATCAATAGGTGCACGAGGTAGGAAACCATACACAATTTCCAAAGGGCACATCTTAGTAGTAGAATGCAATGAACGATTATAAGCAAATTCAATATGAGGCAAGCATTCTTCCCACATATTCTTATTATTCTTCAAAACAGCCCTAAGCATAGTAGACAATGTTCTATTGACTACTTCAGTTTGTCCATCAGTTTGGGGGTGACAAGTAGTACTAAAGCAGTTTAGTCCCCAACTTAGCCCATAAAAATCTCCAAAAAGGGCTAAGAAATTTAATATCACGATCTGAAACAATAGTATTTGGCACACCATGCAATCGAATAATTTCACAAAAGAACAAATCAGCAACATTAACAGCATCATCGCTTTTATGACATGGTATAAAGTGTGCCATTTTCGAGAATCTATCCACGACAACAAATATGCTATCCCTCCCCTTCTTTGTTTGAGGTAAAACTAAAACAAAGTCCATAGATATGTCCTCCCAAGGAACACTAGGTACAGGCAAAGGCATATATAAACCATGAGGATTGAGTCGTGACTTAGCTTTTTGACATGTAGTGCAGTGAGCAACAAAACGCTCAACATCCCGTCTCATCTTTGGCCAAAAGAAATGTGTAGCAAGTATATCCTCCGTCTTCTTCACGCCAAAGTGTCCCATTAGTCCTCCTCCATGCGCCTCCTGCAACAACAAAAGACAAATGGAGCTAGCTGGAATGCATAGCTTGTTAGCACGAAACACAAATCCATCGTTAACGATGAACTTGTTCCACGTTCTACCTTCTTTACAATTCCGCAATACATCTTTAAGTTCAGCATCATGCACATATTGATCTTTGATGGTCTCCAAACCAAATATTTTAAAGTCAAGTTGTGAAAGCATAGTATAACGATGAGACAATGCATCAGCAATAACATTTTCTTTACCCTTCTTGTGTTTAATGATATAAGGGAAAGTCTCAATGAATTCAACCCATTTAGCATGTCTACGATTCAGTTTAGCTTGACTTTTAATATGTTTCCAAGATTCATGATCAGAATGTATAACAAATTCTTTGGGCCATAAATAATGTTGCCATGTTTCTAAAGTCCGAACAAGAGCATATAATTCTTTATCATAAGTAGAATAATTCAGACTAGGCCCACTCAATTTTTCAGAAAAGTGTGCAACAGGTTTGCCATCTTGTAATAACACACCTCCTAATCCAATTCCACTAGCATCACATTCAAGCTCAAAAGTCTTATTAAAATCAGGAAGTTGGAGTAAAGGAGCATGTGTCAACTTATCTTTCAATACCGTGAAGGCTTCTTCCTGTGCGGTACCCCAAACAAAAGGCACATCCTTCTTTGTAAGCTCATTGAGAGGTGCAGCAATGGTGCTGAAATCTCCCACAAAACGCCTATAGAATCCAGCGAGGCCAAGAAAACTCCTCACTTGTGTGACCGTTTTGGGCTGCGGCCAACTCTCAATAGCTTCAATCTTGGCTTTATCAACTTCAATTCCCTGTGGAGTAACAACATAGCCAAGAAAAGATACTCGGTCGGTGCAAAAGGTGCACTTCCCAAGGTTACCAAACAAACGTGCATCACACAGAGCAATAAAAACAACACGTACATGTTCCAAATGTTCTTCCAAAGATTTGCTATAAATCAGTATATCATCAAAGTAGACTACCACAAATCGTCCGATGAAGCACGTAAAACTTCGTTCATCAGTCTCATGCAAGTACTAGGTGCATTAGTTAACCCAAAAGGCATGACTAACCACTCATATAAACCAAGCTTAGTTTTAAATGTTGTTTTCCATTCATCTCCCAATTTCATACGAATTTGATGGTATCCACTACGCAAATCAACTTTGGAGAATATTGTAGAGGCACTCAATTCATCAAGCATATCATCTAGCCTAGGAATAGGATGACGATAACGAATAGTAATATTATTAGTGCCTGTACAATCAACACACATACGCGACGTACCATCCTTTTTAGGCACTAGTATAATAGGAACAACACAAGGACTAAGAGATTCGCGTATATAACCTTTGTCGAGCAACTCCTGTACTTGACGCATAATCTCCTTCGTCTCCTCTGGATTGGTACGGTATGGTGCACGGTTGGGTAGCGATGGACCGGGAATTAAGTCAATTTGATGCTCAATCCCTCGAATAGGTGGTAATCCCGGTGGCACGTCTTGTGGAAAGACGTCAGCGAACTCCTGCAAAATGTTAGTGACAGCAGGAGGTAAAGAGGAAGGCATGTCGTCGAATGAAAATAATGCCTCTTTGCACACAAAAGCATAGCAAACAGATTTGCCAAAATCTAGATCATCAATATCAGATTTCGTGGCAAGTAAACATGCACTTTTCAATTTAATTTTAGAGGCAACACTAGATGGTTTATTATTAGGCTTCATTTGTTGCTCAAATTCTTTTGCCACAATCTGATTTTCACTCTTATTCTGCTCCTGTTTTGCTTTATTAGCTCTATTAATATCATCTTTCAGAATGGAATCAGGAGTCATAGAAAGCAAAGTAATATTTTTGTCCTTATGAACAAGAGTATACTGATTGTTTCTACCATGGTGTATAGAATTTTTATCAAATTGCCACGGTCTGCCAAGTAATAAGGAACATGCTTGCATAGGTACCACATCACAATCAACATAATCAGCATATGTAGAGATACTAAAATGCACACGAACGGTACGTGTTACCTTAACCTTGCCGTTGTTGTTGAACCATTGGATGTAGTAAGGATGTGGATGCGGTCTTGTGGTGAGAGAGAGCTTCTCCACCATCTCCATGCTAGCCAAGTTGTTGCACCTCCCTCCATCTATGATGACGCGAATAGAACGTTCCTTCACAACTCCCTTTGTATGGAACAAATTATGCCTCTGATTTTGCTCAGCTTGTGTAACCTGCACACTCAAAACACGTTGAGCAACTAAACATTCATACCTGTCAGCATCTTCAGCAGCCATGTATTGCGTCTCATGATCAGAATCATCTCCACCATGTTCTTCATGTGTAATAAGAGCCAAAGTCTCCTCATCATAGTCACTAGCGGACTCATACCCACCATCCTCAGTAGCAATCATCACATGCTGAGATTTGCATTCTCTCGCAAAATGTCCACTTCCCTTACAACGACGACAAATAATATCACTTGTGTGCCCTGTTGATGCCATGGAAGAAGAAGAGCTCTGCGCAGGCCCGGTAGGTGTGCTCTTGGCAGAGAGTGGTGGTTGTGCCTGTTTTCTTGTATCACGGCTGGAGGTGGCACCTGATGGAGCTCCTGGTGTAGTGGAAGTAGAGGATGCACGTGGTGTCATGATGAAGATTGACCTGCAGAAAAGTTAGTTCGCGCCAATGCCTGTCGATCCTGCACTTCACGTTCACCTTTACAAGCAAGATGGAATAAACGAGTGATATTGTTATACTCCTTATACTCTAGAATCTCTCTATTTAATCCACCCATAAAACGTGCGAGCATAGTTTCATTCTCCTCAACAATACCACATCTAATCATGCCAGTTTGTAATTCCTGATAATATTC
Source organism: Triticum aestivum (assembly GCF_018294505.1). NCBI lineage: Eukaryota > Viridiplantae > Streptophyta > Magnoliopsida > Poales > Poaceae > Triticum > Triticum aestivum. Next base: position 301,355,744 of record NC_057811.1, read on the forward strand.
TTCTACATAATTTTTCCCTTGTCTTAAACGCTGCAATTTTTGAATCAATTCACGTTGATAATATGGTGGAACCCAATGAGTACGCATTGCAGTTTTCAAAGAAGCCCAAGTAGCTGCAATAGGATATAATCTACAATGTCCAGACCACCAAACACATGCAAAACTAGTGAAAGCACAAATAGCAGCAGGAACACGTCTCTCCTCAGGATATTGTAAACATGTAAATCGTTGTTCAGTTTCTAACTCCCAAGTAAGATATATATCAGGAACATATCTACCCTCAAATGGTGGAATATTCAATTTCAGTTTAGGGAGATGGTCATGATCTCGTACCTGAGGGGGAGCCCTACCATTGCCATTATTTGCATGTGGATGACCTGGATGGTTGTGGTGCTGGTGGTTGCACGTAGTTCTGATTTTGATCAACCTCATCCTCGTAATCTTCCGCATAATCCTCCTCCTCCGCATCAGCAGCAGGAGCCACATAAGTATCAACAACAGCACCAACAGTTTGGCCAAGCGCAAGAGGGACACGGCTCGCTCGGCGGAGGGCTGTTTCGCGACGTGGAGGTAGTCATTGTTGTTGTTGTTGTTGTAGAGGTGCGTTAGGTGCAGCCGGTGGTGGTGGTGGAAGACGCGCGAGCAATTCATTAAACTTGTTATCGAGCTTTGTTTCGAACGCCTTCTCAATGCCATCTATCTTCTCCATGGCCTCTTCAAATCTATTTAGCACATCTTCCACCTATCCACTCATCATTTGCTGAAACTTATCATGTAACTCTTTGTTTGTCATGCTCTCCCAGTCAGTCTCATCGGCTTGTGATCCTGTCATGGTTAACAGCAATAGAAACACACAAGAATATGATCCTACAGACTACTAGGAAGTGGTGGGGACGGTGTGGTGGACAGCCACAAATCCGTCAAGCGAATGTCAAATTCTTACCAGTTCTTACCAAGCAGCAGGTGGTGACCAGCAACCGTTGTAGTCAAATTCTCAAAGCTTGGATAGAGCGATTACCAGGGAGAGTCAAACACACGACGTAGATGTATGTGGAGCTGGGAAGGCTTATAATATAGTAGCAAAAAGGGTCAGCAATAATCAATTCAGATATGCAAAGTTGCACGTAAACAAGGGAGGAGCACACTCTGATTTTTTTCTTTTTTTCACTCTTTTTTTGCAGTTTTTTTCTCTTTTTTTGCTCCAAAACAATTTTTTCGAAAAAGTCTACAAATGTCCTAAAAACTGCCTAGCCAGAATTTTTTTTGAAACTGGAACTATTTTTCTTCTGCGGATGGCTCGGAAGTTGGGGTCTCCTACGCTGTCATAACTCGGAGTATCACGTGATCTGGAAATCGAAAACAAAGCAACAATTACTGGACTCGGACTAGGACTGGTGGCGTAGATGAATCTGGTGGAATCTCGGACTGGTGGCTGTCGGTGTACAAAAGAAGGGGCGCACCTTTGTACCCCTTTACCTGTGCACGGGCAGTCGGAGCCGCGCCTATGGCCACACCAAGCAGAACAGGGGAGGTGAACCGAGGTAAAACCGAAGCCCAAGACAGCCAGAGCAACGCCAAGACCAAGGACGCAAAAAAGCAGAGGGGCGGAGCAGTTTCCCCTGGCAAGACCCTTGCCGGGGACGGCCTCAGCAGACTTGCAAGACCCTTGCCGGGGCAGCGCACCCAAACACCAACAGAGCGAGCCACCCTTGAGCCCACGTCCACGACACCATCAACCACGTTGGGCCAGGGCTCGGGAGGCACCTCCATGGTGGCATGCAGATCTTTGTGAAGACAAGGAACACTCAAGATCAGATGAGAATTAGAAGACGACGATCCTCGGCAAGATCTTTGCCGAGGAAAGGCCACCAAACCCCGGCAAGATCCTTGCCGGGGGCGACGGCGCGCCGCGGAAAGACCCTTGCCAGGCCACCTGGCAAGGCCCTCACCGAGGACGCCAGCAGGGCCACTGCCAGGCCCGCACCAACAAAGTCTCCGCCGCCGTTCACATGCAGCTGCCAGCTCAACCAGCTGAGCAGGCACCTGCGTGGCAACATGCAGCTCCCAGGCCAACTCATCAAGCGCCTGCTTGGCGGCATGCAGATCTTCGTGGAGGCTCCACCACCGCGCCACCTTAGCTGCCTGCTTGCCTACATGGCGCCGCACACATCACTTGCCAGGGCACGTGTCGAAGCAAGGAGGAGCGGCGACGGACGGGACGGGACTCGCCCCCGCCCCCGATAAAGCTAGGGGACACCTCAGTGGGCATTAAATGCATCTTGTCCTGTAATACGAGCGATAAGCTCGCAATACTGTATGCCTTTCCACCTCCTGTATGCCACTGTGGCAGCCCCTTTCGACTATAAAAGGAGGCCCATGGCATAGTGGAGAAGGATTCGACTCTCTGGAAGCACGCACCCCACCATAGCTAGTTCGAGAGCTCAAGAACTCTCTGAAATACACCCACCAAAGCAGGACTAGGGTTTTACGCATCCTCGCGGCTCGAACCTGGGTAAACGATCCTTGTGCTGGTTACTAATCCTGCTCTTCTCGCAACCCTTCGCCACGGCAACCGTAGTAGGGATTCTTGTGATCCCATAGGTGTCGTTCCACACCGACATCTTTGGCGCGCCAGGTAGGGAGGCGCAATTGTGAGAATCTGGTCTAGTAGCTAGCCTACCGTTTCTCCATAGCCATGGCTCCCAAGAAGAAGACGGCCACGGCGATCGGCTCGTTGGGAGCCGAACGGCCCGTGCAAGTGCGGGCGAGCAGTGGGCCAGTCGCGGACAGGACCCAGGCCGCGGTCCGCGAGCACCAGCATCGCCCTGGCAGTCAGAGCCTGGCGAGCGGCGTCGTTCGCGCGCCAGACAACCGGCCGCACGTCGCCAGATCCAAGGACGGAGTTGGGACCCCCGCACGCGGCGCGGGGCCCTCCAGGAGTGTCGTTGTGCCACCCCGGGCGGCGCAGCGAGCTCCAGGACACCCACGCCGGCGACCACTGTGCACTCTTCCCACGGTGTGCGCGACGAGCAGCGTCACCATGCCGATGACCCTGGGCACAGCCGTGGGAAGAGCCCTGTGCGTCGTCCGCGGGATGAAGGAGTTCAGCATGCCCGCCGAAGTGCTGGCAAAAATGGCACGCAACCGCTGGGTCGTAACGGAGCTCCTTCTAACGTGGTTAGAAGTCAAAGTGCGCCGTGATCCACGCAGCTGTCGCCGCCTCCCACGCTAGCAGAAGCTTTGGCGCGCGCGCAGCTGCTCCTCGACTTCCCTCCTGCTGCAGAGAAGCTCGATGAGTGGAGGGCCACCATCCGGAGCCTCGTCGCCGTCGCCAACAAAGACGATCCACGACCGGCGGGGCCCTCGGGTCAGCGCTCCACTGAGCCACCGCGTGCTGGCGCTGGGAGGACCGGGGGAGCTGCGGCCACGCTGCACTCTCCTCCTCCTCGCTAGCCGCCGCGGGCGTCTGCCCGTCGACACGACGCTTGTGATAACATCTCTATAGCGTCGTCCGACCCGCGGACCCGCCGCGATAAGCACCAAGTTCTTCAAGAACGAGCTCATGAAGATGCTCGGACCACTATTGAGTGCTGGCATGATACACGCCACCAGTCGGACAAGCGGGCGGGACCACCCAGCACTGCGGGGCTTCGGCGGCCTACCTTACGAGGTGGGCTACCCGGCCTTTACCCGTGAGCTGCGGCAGTTGCAGTGGCTGTCCCACCGCACGTTCAAGCCCGACGTCAGCGAGAAGTACACCGGCAAGACCCATCCATCCGAGTTCCTCAGCATCTACACCATCGCGATGCAGCTGGCCGGAGCTCGCGACGACAAGGTGCTTGCCAATTATTTCCCGCTGGCACTGAAGCCCAATGTTATGTCTTGGTTGATGCACTTGCCGCCGGATTCCATTTCTTGGTCGGATCTGTGCCATGAGTTCGTTGGCGCCTTCACAGGAGGCCACCATGCTCATGGCCAGGCCAGTGATCTGCATATCATTCCCCAGAAGGAAGGGGAAACCCTGTGCAAGTACATCCAAGGATTTAGCCGGGTGCAGTACAACATCCCCGACGTTCATCCCGCCGCTGGGACCACCGCAAGATGCTCAAAGAGCTGGCGATGACCAAGGTTAAGGATGTGGCCGAGCTCTATGTTCTGGCCAATAGATGCGCCCGGGCTGAAGAGGGAAGGAAGTACCCCGGCGAAGACGCCTGTGCGGAAACCGACTCTACCGACGAAGATGCCGCCACCACAACGAAGAAGGGCCGGCGTCGCAACAGGAAACTCAAGGGCAAAGCCGTACTTGCCGTCGAGGGGTCTGACGACACCAGCGCTGCCAAGAAGGTCAAGGCAGACGGCCCCGGCAAGGAGATTGCTGGGTGCGCCGCCTGCCGGACCTTAGCAGCTGCCAACAAGCCAGGGGGCTCCGGCAAGCAGTACTGCAAGATCCATCTCACCAAGGGCCACGACCTCCAGAACTGCCGACAAGTCGAGCTGCTTGCTGAAAAGCAAAAGGCCGAGTATGAAAGGCAGGATAAGGGGAAAGGTCAAGACGGTGCCGAGGGATCCGGCAAGAAGCGCGGCGACCAAGGAAGCCGCCCCGGCAAGGACAACCAGCAAGAGAGGCCCGCCCGGGGCCGTGACAAGAAACAAGAAGACAATGAATACGATGAGGACGACAAGTCCGGTGAGCAAGAGTTCCAGAAGGCTACAGAGGCCATGTGCATCGATGGTGGCACCTCGCTGCATACTTCTCACCGCCAGCTCAAGCAGTGGCCGCGTGAGATTACAGCAGCAGAGCCGTCGTTCGATGCTCAGAAGCCGCTGAAGTGGTCCAACAGCAGTGAGAAGTATGCAACAGTGCCGTCGTTCGACGCTCAGAAGCCGCTGAAGTGGTCCAGCACGCCCCTCATCTTTGACGCCGAGGACCACCCTGACCGCACAACCGCGGTCGGGTGTTTGCCATTATTGGTCTCGCCAACGATACGCAACCTCAAGGTGAACAAGATGTTGGTTGACGGCGGGGCCGGCCTGAACTTGATCTCGCCTGTCGTGATCAAAAGGCTGCAAATTCCCGATGGAGACCTCGAAGAAACGGGCACGTTTCAAGGGGTCAATCCGAGGAGGAGCCAGCCAAAGGGGAAGGTCACACTGCCCGTGACGTTTGGAGGAGAGTTGAACTACAGGACGGAGAGGATCGTCTTCAACGTGGCCGAGATCCCCTTGCCCTACAACGGGATCCTCGGTCGCCCGGCACTAGCCAAGTTCATGGCGGCGTCACACTATGCCTACAACAAGCTAACGATGCTCGGGCCGTTGACCATCATCCCCGTCCCCTCCGACAAGAAGGACGCACTGATTTGCGCCGACCAACTCTATCGGGAAGTAGTTGCAGCAGCTGCCGTCACGGTATTCTACAACGATATGCTCCTGCCGCTGAAGGCCCGGGAGGGAAGAAGAAGCCCGGCAAGACCTCTCGTACCCACTCCGGCAAGCACACCTCTTTGGAGTGCTGCGCTACCGTCGAGGACGTGCCAGAGAGCTCTACCGGCAAGAGCAAGAAATCCAGAGCCGAGCCACCGCAGACCAAGAAGGTGTCCGCCAGGGAGGATGGCACGGGAGGGGCCTTCACCATAGGCTCCACCCTCGACAACAAATAGGAAGGCGTGCTCGTCACCTTCCTGCGGGCGAATGTCGACGTGTCTGTGTGGAAAGCATCCGACATCCCTGGTGTTCCCAGGGAGGTGATTGAGCACCACCTAGCTGTCTGCCCTCATGCGCGGCCCGACAAGCAGAAGGTCAGAAAGCAGGCTCTGGAGAGGCAGGAGTTGATCACAGAGGAGATCAGGAAGTTGGAAGCGGCAGGTTTGGTGAGGGGAGTGCTCCACCCGACGTGGTTGGCCAATCCGGTATTGGTGCGCAAGGCAAATGGGAAGTGGAGGCTGTGTATTGATTACACAGATATCAATAAGGCTTGTCCTAAGGACCCGTTCCCGTTGCCGCGCATCGACCAGATTGTTGACTCCACGGCCGGCTGTGATCTGTTATCATTCCGCGACGCCTACTCGGGCTACCACAAAATCTTCATGAAAAGAGAGGATGAAGAGAAGACACCATTCATCACCCCATGTGGTACGTATTGCTTTTTACGGATGCCTTTCGGGTTGAAGAGTTTTGGCTCGACGTTTGCAAGAGCAATCCAAATTGGCTTTGAACCTCAGCTCCATAGAAATATGGAGGCATACATGGATGACAAAGTGGTCAAAACCAAGGACGGGCCAAATCTTGTGCAAGATATGGAAGAGACATTTGCCAACCTCCGCAAGATCAACCTTAAGCTGAACCCTGAGAAGTGTGTCTTCGGTGTTCCGTCCGGCAAGCTTCTCGGATTCTTTGTGTCGCAGCGCGGGATCGAGGCAAACCCAGACAAAATCAAAGCCATTCAGCAGATTGAGGCGCCCAAGCGGATCAAAGATGTGCGTCGGCTCACTGGCTACGTCGCCGCCATAAGCCGATTCATCTCCAAGTCCGCCGAGTGTGCCCTTCCCTTCTTCAAAATCTTGAAGAAGGCAGGCCCAATGGAGTGGACCCCAGAAGTTGAGGCGGCGTTGCAGGATCTGAAGCAATACCATTCCTCCACGCCAATACTGGTTGCGCTTAAACCACAAGAGCCGTTGCTGCTGTATCTAGCAGCGACGAATCAAGTGGTCAATGCCGCACTGGTGGCGCAGAGGGAGGTAGACGAGGACGCAGTGGCGACGGCAGAACCTGCGGATGGCAAGCCAAAGATTCCCCCGGCAGGGCCCGATGTCGGCAAGGCAAGGCCCCCGGCAGAGTCTGATGCCACCAAGGCAGTGCCAGCGCAGTCAGTCAAGCTGGTGCAGAAGAAGAAGATGATGCAGCACCCGGTTTACTTTGTCAGCTCCCTCTTGCAGGGGGCTAGGTCGAGGTACTCCAGTGTGCAAAAGTTGCTCTTCGGCCTCATTATGGCCTCGAGGAAGCTGCGTCATTACTTCCAAGCCCACGAGATCACTGTCGTCACCCGCCTCCCATTGCAACGGATACTGCATAACCCAGATGCAACCGGAAGGATTGTGGAATGGGCCTTGGAGTTGTCAAGTTTTGGTTTGAAGTTTGAAAGTACCTCGACAATCTATAGCAGAGTCTTGGCGGAGTTCATTGCCGAATGGACCTCAACGCCCGACGAAGAAATCAAGGAGACCGCCCTCCCCGGCAAGGAAGCGGACCGCGACTAGATCATGTACTTTGATGGGGCTTTCTCGCTGCAAGGCGCCGGTGCCGGTGTGCTTCTTGTCGCACCCGCCAGAGAGCACCTCAAGTATGTGGTCCAGATGCACTTTCCCAGGGAGATGTCCACCAACAACACTGCGGAGTACGAGGGGCTGCTCGCCGGTCTCAAGATCGCGGCAGACCTCGGGGTTAAGAAGCTCATCGTCTGGAATGACTCGCAGCTTGTTGTCAGACAGGTCCACAAGGATTACCAGAGCCCATTGATGGAGGCTTACGTAGATGAGGTGAGGAAGCTGGAGGAGCGCTTCGATGGTATCCAAGCGGAGCACGTCCCCCGAATGGAGAACGATATCGCCGATTACCTGTCGAAGCGTGCTGCATTCAAGCTACCTATGGAACCGGGTACCTTCTTGCTCCGGTTAACTCAACCATCCGTCGAACCATCAACGGGGCACAACAAGCTGAGGAAGTCAGGTCCTGGCAAGTACTTTCCTACCGAGCCCCCTGGGGCTGCCGGCAAGGGTGCTACGACAGACCTGAGCCTGCCAAAGGGTAACTGGCTCCGGCAGGGCGTCAAGCCCTGGCCGTGGAGACAGCCGCACCCATGGCTGAGGAAATGCCTTTGGTCCTTGCTGTCGAGCCCCAGGCTCCGGCATGGGTGCAGCATACTGTCCGATTCCTCCAAACAGGGGAACTTCCGGAGGAGCAGGAAGAAGCGGAAAAAGTAGCCCGCCGGTCCGCCCTGTACCAGTTCGTCGACAACGTCCTGTATAGGAGAAGGCCGAACGGCGTGAAATTGAAGTGCATCCCCCGGGAGGAAGGACTGGAGCTGTTGGCAGAGATACATGCTGGTATATGTGGCTCCCACATACGGTCCAGGGCCCTTGCCGGAAAGGCGTTCCGGCAAGGTTTCTTCTGGCCCATCGCCCTCCAGGATGCAACGACACTAGTAACCAAGTGTGAAGCGTGTCAGTTCCATTCAAAGAAGCTTCATCAACCAGCTCAAGCCCTTCAAACGATCCCTCTCTCCTGGCCATTCTCGGTCTGGGGGCTCGACATACTGGGCCCTTTCCCCCGTGCTGTCGGGGGCTTTGAGTACTTGTACGTTGTAATCGACAAGTTCACAAAGTGGCCAGAGGTGGAACCAGTGAGGAAGGTGACAGCACAGTCAGCCGTCAAGTTCTTCAAGGGACTAGTCTGCCGTTTTGGTGTGCCAAACAGAGCCATCACCGACAACAGCATGCAGTTCACAAGCCACACCTTCATGCAGTACATATCAAGACCTCGGCATCCAGGTCTGTTTTGCTTCCGTGGCACACCCCCGGAGCAACGGCCAAGCAGAGAGGGCGAATGCTGAAGTGTTGCGAGGCCTGTGAACGAAGACCTTTGACAGGCTGCATAAGAGCAAAGGTGCTGGATTGATGAATTGCCGGCGGTTCTTTGGTCGATCAGAACAACGTCAAATCGAGCCACCGGCCAGACACCCTTTGCCCTAGTATATGTGGCGGAGGCAGTTCTCCCCATGGAACTCATATATGGGTCACCTCGAGTGCTCGCTTATGATGAGCTTGAGCAAGAGCAGTCGCGGCAAGATGACACGACGCTCCTTGAGGAAGATCGTCTTCGGGCGGCTCTGAGAGCAGCACGCTACCAGCAAGCCTTGCACCGCTACCATAGCCGCAAGGTTCATGCCCGAAGCTTTGAGGAAGGCGACCTTGTTCTTCGGCGCGTTCAGTCAGCCAAGAATTCAACAAGTTGACCCCAAAGTGGGAAGGCCCTTATCGGGTAATACGAGTCACCAGGCCCGGGCAGTCCGCCTGGAGACCGAAGATGTTGTCCCAGTGAGCAACTCCTGGAACAGCGAGCATCTTCGCAAGTTTTACCCGTAAGGCGCGGCTTGCCGGGCCTCCCAGCAAGCCACCTTTTGTACAAGCTTTGCCGGCAAGGCATCAAACCCTTTGTACAATGCCAGGCGCAGACCCTGAGCATAAGCAAATGAAGCGCTGGTGCCCTAAGTTATAGCATGCATCCTAGGTCGAGTCTCTTTCTTGGTTAGGGTTGATAGTGCTTAGCGGCAACTGGCCCCTAGCCTAGAGGTCGACTGCGCGTCTCTCTGTTTCTTTTCTGTCTTCTTTTAGTTCGCAGGGCACATGAGCACTTCTGCTGAGCTACTTGGAAGAAAGGGCACGGACCGGCGTCCCAACCCCGGCAAACCAAAGTTGCCGGGGGCTGCAAGTACAAGTATCCAACCGCGGCGAGATGAGATTGCTGGGGGCTGCAGATCCAGATAAGTCTTTTATCCTCTGTCATGCATTTCGGTATGAAACTGGGATATGTGAAACCTCGTTTTATTTCAAGGCCACCGTGCTCCCCTTTTCTACACCCGAGGAATATCTCCTAGGCCCGGATTTGGTTGTAGCCACGGCGGCAAGGTAATAGAACGAGGAGCCTAAACCCGCTTTATCCCTGCATCCGCCAAGGCGCAAGAATGGTTGAGCGAAGCGGGGGAACGACAAGGCCTATTGCCTAGCGGAAAACGTTTATGTTATATAGTAACAAGGACTGACAATACGCGATGAAGGCATCGGTGCCCGCGTACTCCGAGTTGACGTCCTTGCCGCCCGCCCTCTTCCTCTTCCGCAGCCCCCGACGCCAGCCGCCCAAGGAGACGGCTCCGAGAAGTTCAAGGAGCTAGCCCCTCCCACGGCAAAACTCTGCCGGAGGAGCGGCCAGGTTCAGATGCTGCTCCTGCCGCACCCGCCCAGGCGCGGGGCGTCCGACGCCTAGTCGGACTCATCGCCGTCATCTGCCCCGCTGTCCTCCTCATCACTTTCGCTCGAGGAAGAGCTTCCATCATCGGAATCTCCGTCGGAGGAGCTCTCCACGCAGCACTTCAGGCGAGTCCCGAAGTCCCCGAAGACCTTGATGGAGAGCAGGCCGTCCTCCATTAATTTGAAGTAGAGTACGAGCCCCGCCGTCAGGCTGTGGATGCGAGCGAACGTCTTCCATCCACGACGAAGGTACATGACCCGAGGAGCCGGGAAGTCAACGCCGACCCACATGCTCCCATTCCCACAGCCCCTCATGTGCAATCTAAGGGATTGGGGCGGGTCACGCTCCATCTCCCGAGTGAAAGGGGCGGGAAGACGAAGACGGCGATGTAGAGGCCGGTGCAGTCTGATGTAGAACTCGCGGGGCTGGTCTACAACATGGCCTTCCATCGGAAAAGGCATCATTGGCGGGGGCGAAGCCGGCGCGCCGCCCCTTCCTCCTCTTCCCCGAGCACCACGACCTCTGCCCCGGCCTCGCCCATGGCCTCGCCCCCTCCCCCTTTCCCTCGCTGCCAGCTCCACCACCGCGGGCTCGGAAGGAGGAGGGACGCGCTGTCGATCGGCGACCCTCGCCGCCACCGTCGAGGGACCGGGATTCCCTTTCTCCATGGCGAGTGAAAGGAAGAAGCAATAGCAGGAGGAGATAGATGACAGAAGAGTGCGGGATGCCATCCCCCCTTCCCCCTCCTTATAAAGGGGCGGGGTCGGGGCTTAGCCCACCCGCTCGGCCAGTCCAGCCACCAGAGGCGTAGGGAATCAAGACCGACTCGCTGCCCCAATCAGCGACGGCCCGGTTTCCCGCTCCACCGCTTGCCCCCAAGCGCATGGAGGACGCGTGGCGAATGTGCAGAATCGAGGGGACGGGTGACGCGACCTCTCCCCACCCCGTGATCGTGGGGTGTGGAAGCCTTGAAGACCACGACCCGGCCCCGCATAGTAAATGAGCCGTGCCTCCACGCCTCCCTCTTTTTATGGGGAAGGCGCGAGCCGCCTCTTTACTACATGTGACGCATGCATGCGGAAACCCCCCCACGCATGCTGCCCACGTCATGCATTCAACGCGGGTCGTGGGAAGCGCAGCGCGCGGAAAGTTTTACAGTGGTAAAAACCGCCCCGCCTGCCCGCGCACCGTTTTGGGCGTGGCCCAACAACGTATCGCGCTTATGTGTGGCCCAGGCTCTGGGGCTCCTGTCGGTGTACAAAAGAAGGGGCGCACCTTTGTACCCCTTTACCTGTGCACGGGCAGTCGGAGCCGCACCTATGGCCACACCAAGCAGAACAGGATAGCCCAAGACAGCCAGAGCAGCGCCAAGACCAAGGACGCAAAGAAGCAGAGGGGCGGAGCAGTTTCCCCCGGCAAGACCCTTGCCGGGGACGGCCTCAGCAGCCCCGGCAAGACCCTTGCCGGGGCAGCGCGCCCAAACACCAACAGAGTGAGCCACCCTTGAGCCCACGTTCCCGACAACATCAACCAAGTTGGGCCAGGGCTCGGGAGGCACCTCCATGGTGGCATGCAGATCTTTGTGAAGACAAGGAACGCTCAAGATCAGATGAGAATTAGAAGACAACGATCCTCGGCAAGATCCTTGCCGAGGAAAGGCCACCAGACCCCCGGCAAGATCCTTGCCGGGGGCGACGGCGCACCGCGGCAAGATCCTTGCCGGGGGCGACGGCGCACCGCGGCAAGACCCTTGCCGCCCCCCCGGGAAGGCCCTCACCGAGGACGCTAGCAGGGCCACTGCCAGGCCCGCACCAACCAAGTCTCCGCTGCCGTTCACAGGCAGCTGCCAGCTCAACCAGCTGAGCAGGCACCTGTGTGGCAACATGCAGCTCCCAGGCCAACTCATCAAGCGCCTGCGTGGCGGCATGCAGATCTTCGTGGAGGCTCCACCACCGCGCCACCTTAGCTGCCTGCCTGCCTACATGGCGCCGCACGCATCACTGGCCAGGGCGCGTGTCGAAGCGAGGAGGAGCGGCGACGGACAGGATGGGACTCGCCCCCGCCCCCGATAAAGCTAGGGGACACCTCAGCGGCACATTAAATGCGTCTTGTCCTGTAATACGAGCGATAAGCTCGCAATACTGTATGCCTTTCCACCTCATGTATGCCACTGTGGCAGCCCCTTATCGACTATAAAAGGAGGCCCATGGCATACTGGAGAAGGATTCGGCTCTCTGGAACCACGCACCCCACCATAGCTAGTTCGAGAGCTCAAGAACTCTCTGAAATACACCCACCAAAGCAGGACTAGGGTTTTACACATCCTCGCGGCCCGAACCTGGGTAAACGATCCTCGTGCTGGTTACTAATCCTGCTCTTCTCGCAACCCTACGCCCCGGCAACCGTAGTAGGGATTCTTGTGATCCCATAGGTGTTGTTCCACACCAACAGTGGCGGAGATGAATCTGGTGGAACTCAGACTGGTGGCGGATATATGTTGCAGGTGGACTCGGACTGGCGTGATGGCGACTGATATTTGGTGGCGTATATGGACTCAGATTGGCGGTGAATATGTGGTGGTGGTATATGGTAGCGGCGATGAAGATGGTGCGGTGGTGGTATATGGCAGCAGCGATGATGATGATGCGGTGGTGATATATGGCAGCGGCGACGTGACAACCTGTGAATAGAACTCGAAACTCTAAAGGACTAGACGCTAAGACCAACAACTTGACACGACGATGCAACCACAAATTCAACAAAGCAAATACAGAAAAGATTATGCAAAGGCTCAGAGTGGTTCGGATAGGGTGAACTAACCCTAAATTTTTTTGGCTTTTTCGTGGACTATAGGTATGAAGAACAGACTTGATCTAAACTACGAAAAGCTGTAAAATCTCACCGAGCAACCTGGAACTCTGATACCACTTGATAGAGGTGAAGGTGTCCCGATGTTTCGATGAGATAGCAATCGTTTTCTGTGGGAGTCGACTTTAACGATCCGACTACGAACATGCGAAGACGTCGCGCCTTAGCAATCGCTAAACCAACTTCTGAGGGGTTATTGACCACGCCGGAGCACGATCAACCTGACCACGAGGGTCTATTTCCTGAGAGCAAACAAAGAACAAGCAAGAAACTGAGATTGCAATCTGGATATTGTGAATAAAAGAGGAAAGCTTTATTAATGAAGGTGGGGTTCTGTGACGCCTTTGTATGGTCGTTGAACACAAACGAAGTACGTGAAGTTGCAGCTATGGCGAAGTTTTAATCTAAACAAAACCCAAAGTCTAGATGATGCCCTAAGGGCTGTATATATGGAGGAGAGAGGGGGAATTTCGTGGCCCTTGGAGGGGGGGGGTCCGAAACCAACCCTAACTCTTATTTCCCCACAAATACGGACTCTAAAAATTGCCTATAATCAAGTATTTTGAAATTACATGGGCCAGGCCCAAAAATAAGGTGACGCAGCACCTAGAATAGCCTTTGGACGAAATTTATGAAGTGGCATCTTGTATATTTCCTCCAAAGGCTTCATGCACTCATTATGGTGGCTTCAAAGTCCTGAAATCATCACTTGTAACTCCGTTCTTGTCCCCCTTGCGCATGCCATCATCTCCATGCTTGAACTTGCTCAAGGTTCATCTTTCTTGCCCAAGCTAGGCCCTTCATTAGTAAGCAAAACAAATGTATCCAATTTAGGCAGCATCATATTCTCATGAACATTAGAATCGTTACCAAGAAACGAAAGTACCTCATAATTCAATTGGCGTGCGCGAGCTCTAGTAATTGGTCTAGTATGTATAGCAGCAGGGGCTGTGGGTGTAATAATGGTATTGATGTCCTCATTAGTTTCGCCCGTGATTTGAGGAGGGGGAGGTGTTTATATAGGTAGAGGGAGCTAGGAGAGTCCAAATGAGGTGCGGTTTCGCCCACACGATCGTGATGCAACGACGGAGAGCATGGAGGGGGTTTAGATGGGCTAGTGTGTTGTTGTGGAGGGGCGTTGGGCTGCAAGGATAGAGGGGTTACGACGGTTACATGGCTAAATGTTGGGGCATCAAAAGACCTCCAAATGGAACGAAATTCGACAGGCGGCCTACCGGTGGTGTACCAAGGCCACTCGATAAATCTCGGCCCATTCCGAGAACGGATTTTCTCCCGCTCACGAAACGAGATCTAAGAGGTGCGATGGGTGCATGTGTGAGTGTCGGATTCCGAAACGGACAACGGGGAAAATGACCGAATGCATGAGACGAGCACGAATGCAAATGAGATGCATATGATGACATGAGATGAAATGCATGACATGAACAAAATGCAAAAGCAAGGAAAAAACCCAACCACGGAGGATATAACATATAACATAGCTGGAAATGGCAAGAGTCAGAGTTACAATTATGGAATGTTACATCCGGGACGTTATAGGTGGTTCTGGACTCTGCGGCGGCTGGATGAATATTTCATTGACTCCGCTAGGGTTTTGGGAATATTGGGATATTAATAGAGCAAAGAGGCGGTCCGGGGGGCACCCGAGGTGGGCAAAACCCACCAGGGCGCGCCTGGGTCTCCTGGTGCGCCCTGGTGGGTTGTGCCCTTCTCGGGGCACCCCCTAGGCGTAGCCAGGGCCCGTTACGTTCCTTCGGGTCTATAAAAATTCTCCGTGAAGTTTCCTTGCATTTAGACTCTGTCTGATATTGATTTCCTGCGATGTAAAAAACATTCAGAAAATAGCAACTGGCACTTGGCACTATGTCAATAGGTCAGTACCAAAAAATAATATAAAATGACTATAAAATGTTTATAAAACATCCAAGATTGATAATATAATAGCAAGGAACAATAAAAACTATAGATACGTTGGAGACGTATCAGCATCCCCAAGCTTAACTCCTGCTCGTCCTCGAGTAGGTAAGTGATAAAAGTAGTATTTTTTATGTGGAATGCTGCCTAACATGTCATATAATATTGTTTTCTTTATAGCATGGACAATTGGACTTTATGTGATTCAAAGCAATAGTCTAGTTTTGACATGATAATTCAGATACTCAAGCATATCAACAAGCAACCATGTATTTGAAAATGTCAACCCTAAAATAAGTTATCCCTAGCCCACCATGCTCAACCATTGATCCATTCATGAAACACACTCGAATATTAGCTACACCCAATACTTAAGTACGATCATATTTCCTCTAGTTGGTGCTTTTATAAGAGAAGATGGAGACTCAAATAAAAATTTCATAAAGTAAAAGAAAGGCCCTGCGCAGAGGGAAGTAGGGATTTATAGTGGTGCCATAGCTCAAAGCGAAAAATTAGAGATAAAAACATTTTGGGAGGTGTATCCATCCCACCAAAGAAAACAACTTAGAGTTCCCAACACTTTCCAAGCTAGATATATCATAGGCGGTGCCCAAACAGAAAATAAAGTTTATACCTTTTTCCACCATACTTTCACTTTCCATCGCTAGCCGTATCCACGATTGCCCTCCATACCAACACTTTCCAAGGAATTTATTATTTGACAACATAAAGTAAATTCATTTTTGCATTTTGGGACTGGGCATCCCTAAAACCTTTGCCTTACTCTCGTGCAATGACAAGTGAATAAACACTCATCATGAGAATAACACATCCAGCATGGAAAATACTAGCCACCCCTCACCGCTCCGCGAGCGAAACAAACACACAAAAGAGAAGTTTATTTTGAAAATTAGAGATGGCACATGCAAATTTGCTTAGAACGGCAAAAGAATACCGCATATAGGTAGATATAGTGGAATCATGTGGCAAAACTGGTTTAAAGGATTTTGGATGCACAAGTAGAGGTCATACTTGGTGCAAAATGAAGGCTAGCAAAAGATTGAGAAGCGACCAACTAAGAAACAAATAATCTCATAAGCAAGCATTAAGCATAATTAACACCGAATAATGCACCACAAGTAGGATATAATTTCATTGCATGACTATTTACTTCCGTGCTTGCATAGGGAATCACAAACCTTAACACCAATATTCTTACTAAAACATAATTACTCATCAACACAACTCACATATCACATCATCATATCTCAAAACTATTACTAAGAACCAAGTTTATTCGTCCAATGATCTTCATGAAAGTTTTTATTATATCCTTCTTGGATATCTATCACTTTGGGACTAATTTTCATGTGTTGCTTTTCATAAGCTCAAACAAATATAAGTGAAGATCATGAGCATAAATTTTTTTCATTCTCTCAAACTAATTTAAGTGAAGCAAGAGAGAATTTCTTCAAAATTTTACTAACTCTCAAATAAATCTATGTGAAGCAAGAGAGCATTTCTTCAAAAATACTAAAGCACAGCATGCTCAAAAAGATATAAGTGAAGCACTAGAACAAGTCCATAGCTCATAAAAGATTTAAGTGAAGCATAGAGAGCAACTCTAACAACTCATGACATAATTTTGGCTCTCTCAAATAAATGTGTCCATCATGGATTGATGACTTAAAACACAAAATAAAACAAGCAAAGACGCATATCATACAAGACACTCCAAGAAAAACACATATTATGTGACGAATAAAAATATAGCTTCGAGTAAAATACCGATGGTCGTTAGAAGAAAGAGGGGATGCCACTCGGGGGCATCCCCAAGCTTTGTTGGTTGCTCATTTTTGGATAATAGCTTGGGATGCTGGGGCATCCCCAAGCTTAGGCTCTTCTATCCTTCCTTCATCCATCGTAAGATAACCCAAAACTTGAAAACTTCAATCACACGAAACTCAACAAAAACTTCGTGAGATCCGTTAGTATAAGAAGGCAAACCACTACTATAAGTACTGTATCAAACTAATTCATATTTTGTTTTTGTATTATGTCTACTGTATTCCAACTTTTCTATGGAAAAACTCATCAAAATAAGCACATGATGTCTACTACGCAACTTTATTCTTGTAGACACGTGTTGGGCCTCCAAGCGCAGAGTTTTGTAGGACAGTAGCAATTTTCCCTCAAGTGGATGACCTAAGGTTTATCAATCTGTGAGAGGTGTAGGATGAAGATGGTGATAAAAGTGTAATATTGATGGTAGAAATATATTTATATAATCTGAATAAATAAAAACAGCAAGGTAGCAAATAGTAAACGGGCACAAAAACGGTATTGCAATTCTTAAAAACAAGGCCTAGGGTCCGTACTTTCGCTAGTGCAATCTCTCAACAATGATAACATAGTTGGATCATATGATTATCGCTCAAAGTACATCAAAGAATCACTCCCGACTTCCTATAGCGGAGAACAAAAGGTAGGAATTGTTTGTAGGGTGCGAAGCCACCTCAAAGCTATTCTTTCCGATCGATCGATTCAAGAGTTCGTACTAAATAACACAAAGCTATTGTTTCCATTCGATCTATCCTAGAGTTCGTACTAGTATAACACCAAAGCATATTCATATTCATAATACTCAATCCACACAAAGAACTATAAAGAGAGACCAAAGTTTCCGTCAAAGAAAAACGTGCATCAACCCCGATGCATAGATTACCCCAATATCACCACGGGAATCCACGAGTTGAATGCCATAACATATATAAAGTGAATCAATAAGATTCCCCAATTGTCACCTCAAGTATTCATATCGCAACACATATATCAGGTGTTCTCATCTCTGAATATTCAAACCGATGAGACAAAACTTCAAAGTGTAAAGATCCAATTCATCACAACGAGAGTATAGAGGGGAGAAACATCATATGATCCGACTATATTAGCAAAGCCCATGATATAGATCACGAGAGAGATAGAGAGAGAGATTAAACACATAGCTATTGGTGGACTACTCCCTCCTCATCGTGGTGGTCGCCGGGATGATGAAGATGGCCACCAGAGATATTCCCCCCTCCGGCAGGGTGCCGGAATGGGTCTAGATTGGTTTTCGGTGGCTACGGAGCCCTGCGGCGGCAGAACTTCTGATCTAGGTTAACCCCGAAGGGTTTCGGAATATTTGGGAATTTATAGTGCAAAGAGGGGGTGCGGGAGGCCACCGAGGTGGGCACAACCCACCTGGGCGCGCCAGGGGGGCCTGGCGCGCCTTGGTGGGTTGTGCCCCCCTCGGGGCACCCCCCAGGTGCACCTCTGGCTCATTGGGTTCCTTTTGGTCCAAAAAAATCTCCAAAAAGTTTCGCGGTGTTTGGACTCCGTTTGATATTGATTTTCTGTGATGTAAAAAACAAGCAAAAACAGCAACTGGCACTAGGCACTGGGTCAATAGGTTAGTCCAAAAAAAATCATATATAGTTGCTATAAAATGATTGCAAAACATCCAAGAATGATAATATATTGACATGAATACTTCATAAATTATAGACATGTTGGAGACGTATCAGCATCCCTAAGCTTAATTCCTACTCATCCTTGAGTAGGTAAATGATAAAAAAATAATTTATGAAGTGTGAATGCTAGCAAAGTGCACAAGTTTGATCAATGATAATTTCAATCACTTTTCCTAGCGTCATAACAGCAATTCTTTCTCATGAAACTTTTCATGTTATAGTTGCAACCAAGTCACATGTTAAGGTTCAAACAATAAATTCTCTTGAAACCCAACAACCTATGTTATTAGTGACCAAGCAATTGCAATTCCACTTATTCAATGGAGTTTAAGTAAGAGCTCCACATACTCAACCATCATATAGTCTTCTATGATTGCTAACACTCACCGCATACTCATGAGAAAAACTTTTCAACCGGACACATAGAAAGATAGGGGCTTATTGTTTTGCCTCCCAACGTATTCACCTCAAGGGTGATGTCAACAATATAACTCATGCTACCCATATTCAACTGGACATATGTGCCTAGATCTTTCCACACCACATGATGCTTACCAAAACAGAAAATAAAAAGGAATAGAGAGGAATACTTTGTCTCTTTGCATAAAAGTAAATACTGAAAAGTAAAAGATAGTCCCTTCGCAGAGGGAAGCAGAGGGAAGCAGAGGTTGCCATGCGCTTATTTGTTTGTATGTCATGTATGTCATGTTATATTGCCCCTTGTGATAGCAACCTTTATTATGCAGTCTGTCGCTTTTATTGCTTTACCATCACAAGTTCGTACAACACTCAATTTTCTCTTACACTAAATGATCTTACACTTTTAGAAGCAATTTTTATTGCCTTATTGCACCGATGACAACTTACTTGATGGATCTTGCTCAATCCTTAGGTAGGTATGGTGGACTCTTGAAAATAAGATTTGGGTTTAAGGGTTTTTGGATGCACAAGTAGTATCTCTACTTGGTGTGGAATTTTTGGCTAGCAAAGATGAGGGGCAAGCACCACATGTTGAAGGATCTATGACAATATAACTTCTATGTGAATATGAACAAACATAAACCATTACGTTGTGTTCCTTGTCCAACATCAACAATTTTGGCATATAATATTTTCATGGGGGCTCACAATCACAAAAGATTTCCATGATAGTGTATTTATATGTGAAAGTTCTCTTCCTTATACTAATTATTCATGAATTGCTTGTATGACCAATATTGTGATTGTCAAGCCTCAAAAGATTTCACTTTCTAAACCCAATGTGAAGCTACCTCTAGGCATGATATGATTTCAACTTCATGACATTAAATTTATTCAACAATTTACTCATAGAATATAAGTGAAGCACAAGAGTAAATAACATAGAAAAGAGTTAAATGTGAATGCCGCTTACTTAACCTCCTTGGCAACTATTTCAGGACTCTATTTTATTTAAAACTTTCAGATCTAAGTATTTAAAAGTCAAGCAAAACAAAACAAAATGACGTTGTAAGAATAACACACATCATGTGAAGAAGCAGAAACTTAGGTTCAACCGATACTAACCGAAAATTGTTGAAGAAGAAAGGTGGGATGCGTACCGGGGCATCCGCAAGCTTAGATGCTTGAGACTTCTTGAAATATTATCTTGGGATGCCTTGGGCATCCCCAAGCTTGAGCTTTTGTGTCTCCTTAATGATACGTCTCCAAAGTATCTATAAATTTTGATTGTTCCATGCTATTATATTATCTGTTTTGGATGTTTAATGGGCTTTGTTATGCTATTTTATATTATTTTTGGGACTAACCTATTAACCGAAGGCCCAGTGCAAATTGCTGTTTTTTTGCCTATTTCAGTGTTTCGCAGAAAAAGAATATCAAACGGAATCCAAATGGAACGAAATCTTACGAGGATCTTTTTTGGAACAAACGCAATCCAGGAGACTTGGAGTGGAAGTCAAGGAAGCAACGAGGCAGCCACGAGGCAGGAGGGCGCGCCCAGGGGGTAGGCGCAGCCCCCACCCTCTTGGGCCCCTCGTAGCTCCACCGACCTACTTCTTTCGCATATATATACTCTTATAACCTGAAAACATCCAGGGGAGCCATGAAACCACTTTTCCACCGCCGCAACCTTCTATACCCGTGAGATCCCATCTTGGAGCCTTTTCCGGCGATCTGCCGAAGGGGGATTCGATCATGGAGGGCTTCTACATCAACAACATAGCCTCTCCGATGATGTGTGAGTATTTTACCACCCTTCGGGTCCATAGTTATTAGCTAGATGGCTTCTTCTCTCTCTTTGGTTCTCAATACAAAGTTCTCCTAGATGTTCTTGGAGATCTATTCGATGTAATGTTTTTTGCGGTGTGTTTGATGAGATCCGATGAATTGTGGGTTTATGATCAAGATTATCTATGAACAATATTTGATTCTTCTCTGAATTATTATATGCCTGATTTGATATCTTTAAAAGTCTCTTCGAATTATCGGTTTAGTTTGGCCTACTAGATTGATCTTTCTTGCAATGGGAGAAGTGCTTAGCTTTGGGTTCAATCTTGCGCTGCTCGATCACAGTGACAGAAAGGGAACCGACACGTATTGTATTGTTGCCATTGAGGATAAAAAGATGTGTGGAGTAATAGTAGTAGATGCAGAATCGTTTCGGTCTACTTGACACGGACGTGATGCCTATGTTCATGATCATGCCTAGATATTCTCATAACTATGCGCTTTTCTATCAATTGCTCGGCACTAATTCTTTCACCCACCATAATCTATGCTATCTTGAGAGAAGCCACTAGTGAAACCTATGGCCCCCGGGTCTGTTTTACATCATATTAGTTTCCCGTCAACTAGCCATTTCTGTCGCCATTTATTTTGCAATCTGTACTTTCCAATCTATACAACAAAAATACCAAAAATATTTATCGTATTATCTTTATCAGATCTCACTTTTGCAAGTGGCCATGAAGGGATTGACAACCCCTTTATCGCGTTGGTTGGAAGGTTCTTGATTGTTTGTGCAGGTACTAGGTGATTTGCGTGTAATCTCCTACTGGATTGATACCTTGGTTCTCCAAAACTGAGGGAAATACTTACGCTACTTTGCTGCATCAACATTTCCTCTTCAAGGGAAAACCAACGCATGCTCAAGAGGTAGCAAGAAGGATTTCTGGCGCCGTTGCCGAGGAGATGTACACTCAAGTCAAGACATACCAAGTACCCATCACAAACTCTTATCCCTCGCATTACATTATTTGCCATTTGCCTCTTGCTTTCCTCCTCCCCACTTCACCTTTGTCGTTTTATTCGCCCTTTTCCGTTCGCTTCTTTTTGCTTGCTTCTTCTGGGCTTGTGTGTTGGATTGATTTTTTGTCACGATGGCTCAAGACAATACTAAATTGTGTGACTTTTCCAATACGAACAATAATGATTTTATTAGCACTCCGATTGCTCCTATTACCAATGCTGAATCTTGTGAAATTAGTGCTGCTTTGTTGAATCTTGTCATGAAAGATCAATTTTCTGGCCTTCCTAGTGAAGATGTGTCACGACCGGTTTTTCAATAAAATAATTATTGATAGACCAATCCCTTTTACGGACCAGTAAGGAAGAATTCCTTCTCACTGGTAGACAATATCTTGGTCACAGAAGAAAAATACCAGGAGTACTAAATATAATACAAGGTTGAGCGGAGGATGCCCAACAATTTATTACACGCACGCCGCTAAAACAAGACGGCGGATAGGGTGGCATACTACTAACTCACGATAATGACGGTGGTGGAAATATCACTGGGAAGCGAGTGATATGACTCCTGAAGACTACAGCTCTTCGAGCGTCGGAGTGAGGCTCGAGGAGACTTATTGCGGGTGGCGGAAGCGTATATAATACAAGTGACCAATATCCGGGATCGCACAGGACTGACTGGGACTCCTCTAGGCGTCGGACGCGCTATCAAACTCTTCATCCAAGAGATCGCCTTCGTCAACATCTGGCCAAATCAACAAGCCAGGTGAGTACTATGAAAGTACTCACAAGACAGTTCGGACAAAAGATATAACAAATGCAAACATGAAGCATGAGAACAATCTAACCAGTGCGATCAGACATAGAAATAATAAATACTGGGTGCCAAGCGAGGGTCTGAATGACTCCCTCGAGCGGAAACTGCGAGAATAGTAATACTGGTGCCAAACGAGGGTATGAATGACTCCTCGAGAGGAAACTGCAAGAATAATAATGCTGGTGCCAAACGAGTGTCTGAATGACTCCTCGAGAGGAAACTGCAAGAATAATAATGCTGGTGCCAAACGAGTGTCTGAATGACTCCTCGAGAGGAAACTGCAAGAATAATAATGCTGGTGCCAAACGAGTGTCTGAATGACTCCTCGAGAGGAAACTGCAAGAATAATAATAATGCCACAGTCGGACGTCGGAGCGACATCACATAAAGGGCTTATAACAGAAAATAAAAGACGAACATGCCACAGTCGGACGTCTGAGCGACGTCACATAAAGGGCTTATATTGTAGCTCAATAATACAATAGTTCGGGAACATAAATTATCACAAGTACGAGACAACTATAAAGTTAGTCCATCCACAGGAATGATAATTTAACTGGATTTACCACTTGAGCTTGTTCACCGGGGACAAGTTTTCCACGCGGATAGATATGGGTATACTGATTACACTACTTGATCATGGATACGATGACTTGGAAGGAATTGACTCTGCAGAGTTTGTACTTAACCACAGCCAACGGATTTCAGTAGTCACAGGGACTAGTTCCGTTTACGGTGTTTTGGAAGAAACACGTCTAACCAGTACACACCCAATTCAACATTCCGAAGCCAGGGATCACCCTCAGCAACGTTCAAGAAAAACCTTGAGACGGGGAGGCTACAACCTTGCGTAGCATGGGATCAAATTTCTATACGCGCGCTCTAAGGGGGTGCCCCCCCTCTCGGTCCCAACCGGAAACACCCATGCCCCCTGACCGGATGACTGGCTTTAATCCTGGGCCAAGGTACCATCATCCCGGCCCCTCTGTTTGGTGTGTACACGGACAGAGGTTACCAACTTAATAAACCGCATCCTGGCAAATGAAACATGTGGTAGCACGGAAGGGGGAAAGAACGATAACGTGACTCCATCCACGTTAGCGTCAGAAATAGTCGGATGACGCAAGGCTGGTATGCTACAACAGTACCACCTTGCTGCCCTTCATGTCACCACATGATTAGGCCATCTCTCATCAGAGATCATCGCAACTATGAAACATGCGGGGGAAAAGAACGATAACGTGACTCCGTCCACGTTAACGTCGGAGAAAGTCGGATGACGCAAGGCTGGTATGCTACAACAGTACCACCTTGCTGCCCTTCATGTCACCACATGATTTAACCATCTCTCATCAGAGATCATCGCAACTTTGGAACATGCGGGTAGTTGCCTTACAAGCAATGAGGTATCTACCGACACTCATATGCCACGCACAAAACTTTCAAGCAAACATGCAAACACCTGTCATATCAAATGTTCAAAACATGCTTGCCTGGTTCGGAGAAGTCAGAGTCTAACTCGGCGAAGTTCGCGGCTCCGTCACCTCTTCCGGAACCTACGGCAATCACAAAACGGGCACTAACGTGAAAACCAATGTGTGCACAGAAACTTCTCCAAAAAATTTCCAAATAAATCCCATAAAAAACTAGACAAAAATTTAAGAAGGTCAGAAAAGGAATCACTCAAAAATTCCTTTTTATTAAAAAGTTATAAAGGTTTCTGTCCAGGGACCCATCTGTAATGAAACAGAAAAGTCCTAGGGTTTTAACTGAGAAAACAGAAAACGGTTCGACTAGAAATGCGCAAACTCAAGAGGGAAAGCGTATTTCCCGAAGGCGCCAACAGAAAACGGTTCGCGAAAGAATAGAACAGAGGCTGACATGCGGGGCCCACATGTCAGGTTTGAAAAGCTCGCCGGCGCCTGAAGACTGCGGTGGACGCCGGCGTCGAACCACGGCGAGTTAGGAGGATCAGAGGGTACCAAGAGCTTCAGCGTCTTCTTCCGTGTCGGTGGGTGGTGGACTCGACCAACGGGGAGCACCACGTCGACGGCGACACTTTCTCCGGCGGGCGGCGGCTCGGGTGAGGGTGGAGAACTCCGGTGGAGGGCTGCAAACTTCGAATTGAAGCGCGGGTCAGAAGGAGAGATGCATAGTGAAGCTACTGGCAAGAGATGGGAGGCGGAGGCGCACGCACGGGAGCGAATCAAGCTGGATCTTGTGGCGGGTCGCGGCGGCCGGAGTCGAGGAAGGAGACCTCCTCGAGGCTCTTCAAGTGTCTAGGCGTGCTCTAGGTGGAGTGCAGGGATGGTGTGGGTTCGAGTTGAAGCTCGGGGCCTCTATTTATAGGCGGATCAACGGGGTGGCCATGAACGGAGAATCTCCGGCGAGCGATTACGGCGATGCAGTGGATTGGCAGGAGGTTTGAGTGGCCAGGCAGCATCAGTGGAGGTTACTGGTGTCATCCCCCTGCTAACCTCGGCTGGTCTTGGCGTAACGGCGTCGGTCCACGGTGAGGTGACCGCACGGGCACGGCGGCGGCAGAGAGCGCGCTCCGCGCCCTGCGGTTCACGACGAGGGTGGCAGCGCGTTCGGGGGAGTGGAAGGCCACGCGGCGAGCTCCGGTGGTTTGGGCGGCGCTGGGTGGCGGCGTCAGCGCCGTGCCTCCCGCTGGCGGCCGCAAAGCCGCCGCTGGCGTCGGTCACGGGGCGGCGCACCTTCTGCTGCTCGTCGCCGACGTCCGCAAGGTGCCAGGCGTTCGTGCGGTGCAGGAACAAGGGGGAGGGGACGGGGAGCAAGGCGACATCGGGGCACTGTCGAGATCGACAACCATCTCTGAAGAAAACGACAGCAAGCCACTGAACTGTTCTCTGAACTTTCTGAACCTGATTTTGACAATGCACTGCAGGTGTTCGACAGAAAGATTTGGCAATGAGAAAAAAATTTCTGGAGCTGGTACTTGGTGAGGTGACCACTCAATGCACCCAGAGGCTGCCTGATTTTACTTGGAATTTTTGGAAAAGGATTTGAATGAATTTCACCAAATTTGACAAATCTGGTCCAAACTTGCAGCAAGTGTAGTTTGAAAAATTTGAACAGAAGACCAGTGGATCTTCATGGATCTTGGTTGAGGGTTCAAAGGACTAGGGAGGGGAGTTGGTTTGGGGACAAAAATCCAAGCAGAAAGTGTAGCTCCTTTGTAAAACACCAATGGCTAGATAGAAGACAGAAATTTGTTTGAATAAGATTTAAATGGAAATAATCACATGGGGAGGTTCAACTTGCTGGATTTGATGCAAATCATGATCCAAAGGTGAGGGAAGGGTTAGGAGAGAGGATTTGCACTAAGGCCATGGCAAGAAGGATTTGTTGAAAGTGGCAAAGGATTATTCCAAAAGCCATAGTGCAATTTTCAAAGAGATTTTCAAAAGGCATTTTTCCAAGTGAAAAGCATTTTGTCTTGAGTCCAAATAAAAAGCAAGAACCTCCAAGACCAAAGACAGGTCTTGGGTGAATCCAAATAAAACTTTTGCCATAAAAAAAATATTTGAAAGGGAGAGTTCTTTTGAAGAAAAATTTAAATCACCTCCTTCAAGTCAAATAAAATCTTTTTGAAAAATCCAATTAAAAACTTGGGTGTCACAACACCTACCCCCTTAGGAAAAATCTCGTCCTCGAGATTTCTGCTGATCCTCAAATAGATATGGATACTCTGCCCGGAGAAAATCTTCCCTTTCCCATGTAGCTTCATCCTCAGTGTGGTTGCTCCACTGAACTCTGAATAACTTTGTCGTTTTCTGACGGGTCCTCCGTTCAGACTCTTCCAATATTTTTACTGGCCTCTCTCTGTAGGTGAGATCTGGTTGCATATCAATGTTCTCATGAGGTACATGCTTATCTGGGTTACTCACACATTTCCTCAACTGTGAGACGTGAAATACGTCATGGACGTCTGACAGTTCCTTTGGTAGGTCTAGTTGGTAGGCTACCGTGCCTCTTCGTGCCTTTACACAAAATGGCCCAATAAATCTTGGGGCTAGCTTCCCCTTAATTTTGAACCGTTGTAGACCCCTCATAGGAGATACTCGGAGGTATACGGAATCACCGGGTTCAAACCTGACTTCACGATGCTTCTGATCATAGTAGCTCTTTTGTCGGCTCTGTGCTGTCTTGAGTCTGTCCCTGATTTGTTTAACTTTCTCCTCGGCCTCTTTAAGCATGTCTGGGCCGAAGATACGGCTGTCACCTGTTTCTGACCAATTCAGTGGGGTACGACACCTCCGTCCGTACAATGCTTCAAAAGGTTCCATTTGCAAGCTGGCTTGGTAACTGTTGTTGTAAGCGAATTCGGCATACGACAAACTTTCTTCCCAACTGGATCCATAGGTGAGCACACAGGCTCTTAGCATATCCTCTAGGATTTGATTTACACGTTCCGTTTGTCCATCAGTCTGAGGGTGGTACGCTGTACTGAAAGCCAGTTGCGTGCCCAGAGCTTGTTGTAGGTGATCCCAAAATTTGGAGACGAATTGTGTGCCTCGGTCTGATATTATAGTCCTTGGGACTCCATGCAAGCAAACTATACGGGAGAGATAAAGTTTGGCCAGTCTTTGTGTGGAGTAGGTAGTCTTTACGGGAATGAAATGAGCAACCTTGGTTAGTCGGTCTGTGATGACCCATATGGCGTCATTCCCGCGTTGTGATCGGGGTAATCCGACAATGAAGTCCATTCCTATTTCATCCCATTTCCACTCCGGTATCCTGTTTGGCTGGAGTAGCCCTGCTGGCTTTTGATGCTCGGCCTTGATGCACTGACATGAATCGCAACAAGCAATGAATGTGGCTATATCTCTTTTCATACCGTGCCACCAAAATCTTTCCTGAATGTCCTTGTACATTTTGGTTCCTCCAAGATGGATCGAGTATGGAGCGGTGTGGCTTTCGGTTAAGATTTGTTGCTTGAGTTCCTCAATGTTAGGTACGCAAAGTCTGTCTCCGTACCATAGTGTTCCTTCACTGTCTGTGACGAACTCTGAAGCCTTACCAAGGTTCATTTTCTTCTTTATACCCTCGATGCTGGGATGCCCCTGTTGAGCCTTCTTAATTTGTTCCACCAGGGTGGGTTGTATCTCCAGATTTGATACGGTGCCCTCAGAGACTAACCTCATGTTGAGCCTAGCGAACTCTTGCTGAAACTCAGGCCTCAAGTTTTGCGGGCCGTCATTGTCTGGGCTGGGGTTTCGACTAAGGGCATCGGCCACTACATTTGCTTTCCCTGGATGGTAGTGAATACCGACATCATAGTCCTTGACCAGTTCCAACCAGCGTCGTTGGCATAAATTTAGCTCTGGCTGTGTGAAAATATATTTGAGGCTCTTACGGTCCGTGTATATTTCACAGCGATTTCCCAACAGAAAGTGCCTCCACTCCTTGAGTGCATGTATAACTGCTGCTAGCTCTAAGTCATGTGTTGGGTAATTTTCCTCATGTTTTCGCAGCTACCTGGAGGCATATGCGACAACTTTGCCATCCTGCATTAGTACACATCCGAGACCTTTTCGGGATGCGTCACAATACACTTCAAAACTCTTGTGAATGTCTGGCACAGTTAATACCGGTGCGGTTGTCAGCTTCTTCTTTAGTTCTTGGAAGCTCTGCTCGCATGCTTCCGTCCATACAAATTTCTTGTCCTTCTTGAGCAACTGTGTTATTGGTTTTGCCACAGTGGAGAATCCTTCAATAAATCTTCTGTAATATCCGGCCATTCCTAGGAAACTCCGCACATCTGTAACGTTGGCGGGCGGCTTCCAGTCAAGTATGGCTTTGACCTTTTCTGGGTCTACGGCCACGCCTTCTTGGTTCAATATATGGCCCAAGAAACCAACTTGTCTTAACCAAAATTCGCACTTGCTAAATTTGGCGTACAACTGATGTTTCCTCAATTCTCCCAAAACAATTCGGAGATGTTCAGCATGCTCTTATGGTGTCCTTGAGTATACCAGAATATCGTCGATGAACACCACAACAAACTTGTCCATGAATTTCATGAACACCATGTTCATGAGGTGGACGAAATATGCGGGGGCGTTTGTTAGACCAAAAGGCATCACTGTAAACTCGTATAACCCATATCTGGAAGTGAATGCTGTCTTGGGGATATCTTCTGTCCGTACCTTCAATTGGTGATATCCCGATCTCAAATCAATCTTTGAGAATACCTTGGCTTGTGCGAGCTGGTCAAACAAATCATTTATCCGTGGCATCGGATATTTGTTTTTGATGGTGACCACATTGAGGGCTCGATAGTCTATACACAGTCTCAGTGTCCCATCCTTTTTCTTTGCGAACAACACAGGCGAACCCCATGGTGAGGAGCTGGCTCGAATAAATCCTTTGTCCAATAATTCCTTTATCTGCTTCTTCAACTCCACCAATTCTGAGGGTGCCATTCTATAAGGCTTCTTATAGATGGGGGCGGTGCCAGGTGCTAGTTCAATGCTGAATTCTATCTCTCGGTCTGGTGGCATGCCTGGTAGTTCTTCGGGAAATACGTCAAGAAACTCGCATACCACTGGAACTTTTCTCAGTTCTGCAATGTCCACTTTGTTCAGTTTTGGTTGCTGTGATCGTGGCCTTTCTTGAGCGGAAACCCTTATTGTCTTGCCGTGATGGTGAGTGAGAATCATTGTCCGATTGAAACAGTCAATGAATCCTTTGTGGGTGGTCAACCAGTCCATCCCTAAAATGACATCCAGTCCTTTACTCTCCAACACGATGAGATTTGCTTGGAATTGTAGTCCTTTGAACTCAATGACCACTCCTTGGCAGTAACCCTGAGCGATTTGCTTATTTCCGGGGGACTTGATCATCATAGATTTTTCCAAGGGATGTATCGGAAAACCATGTTGCAAAACAAAACTCTTCGAAACGAACGAATGGGAAGCTCCAGAATCAAACAAAACTGTGGCAGGTACTGTGTTGACAGGGAACGTACCGAGCACGATGTCTGGGGCATTCTGCGCCTCTTCCCTGGTCACATGGTTCAGGTGACCCTTCCTGTGGTTGTTGTTGGGGTTGAAATTGTTGCGCTTGGGGGCTGGATTGTCTCCACCATTGTTTGGCTTGGGTGCCGAGTTCTTTGGCTTTGGGCACTGTTTAGCATAGTGCCCTTCTTGACCACAGGCATAGCAGGTGACCCCTGGACGGTATGTGTACTCCTTATCCCTGGCATGGAACTGTCCGACGGGCCTTGGATCAGTAGTCGTGGATCTCCTTGCTTCTGTTCGTGGAACCTCAGCCTTGCTTCGGTTGTTGCGAGCAAGAGTCGTCTTGTCCCTCTTTCGCTTACGGATATCTTCCAGACTACGGCGCTCATTCTCTAAGGTAATGGCCTTGTCCACCAGAGTTTTAAAGTCCGGAAAGGTGTGTACAATCAGTTGGCATCTTAGTGCTGGTGCCAGGCCGTCCAGGAATTTTTCCATCTTCTTGCTTTCTGTCATGTGCTCGTCGTAGGCATAACGAGACAGCTAGGTAAACTGACCATTGTATTCTGTTACTGACATGCCTCTCTGCTTCAGGTCATCGAACTCTCTCTTCTTGATCTTTAGGATGCTCCTGGGGATGTGTGCCCCACGGAAGCCTTCCTTGAACTCTTCCCAGGTGATGTTGTGTTCACTGGGGTGCATGTGTAGGAAATTTTCCCACCATGCTGCAGCTGCTCCAGTAAGGTAGTGTGGTGCATAAAGCACATTCTCGTGATCTAAACACTGAGCAATGATCAGCTTCCTTTCAATGTCACGAAGCCAATCATCGGCTTCCAGCGGCCTATCGGTGTGAGCAAAAGTTGAGGGGCGAGTCTTCTGTAACTCAGATAATTTGGAATGCTATTGATAGGGCTCACGGTGGTTTCCCATATTGATGACATGGTTCATCATCTCTTGGTGCTGTTGCTGGCTTTGCTCGAAGAGACGGCATACTTGAGACAGGGCTGCTTCGCTGTCTTGTTGGCTGGACTGACCCTGAGTGAAATTGTTGCTAGTCTGTGTCCCGTAAACCTCTTCTGGCTGATTGGGCATGGAGCGAGTCCACGGGCGAGACATTTTTCCAGTCTGGGGTATTATTTTGCAAAACCCATGAGAAAAAACTATGTAGCACAAGGAAAACTTTGCAAAGGCAACAATTTAAAATATCTCAAGGTTTTCAAGGAAAAAAATATAAGCGGTTTCGCATGGAGAAAAGACTGCTTAACACAAATCTTACACGCGAAATACAAACACATGATACAACACTCAGGATGTGCGTACACATTCCTGACATGTTATTTAGGCTAGCGGACTACTCCGGAAGGCAGCAAACACACCAATACAAACTAGCGTACAGATTAAAACAACACATCATACAAGCAGGCATAACGCGCGGCTACTCGGTGCTCTCAGTCGGAGATGGTGAAGATTTCCTTTCCCTTGCCGATGGCAAGACTCAGCGGTCCAGGAGAATCCACCTCCACCTCCTCTCTAGGTGGCTCCTGGCGCGTAACGCTGCGCTGCGGTGACGGTGCGGGAGCGACAGGTGGCAGAGCGGGTGCGGCAGGCGGTGCGGCTCCGACTGGAGTAGGAGCGATGACTCGGTCGAACTCCTCATTGGTAGGCAGACAGCGAGCAGTGGCCAAAACGGCCGGTGCATACGAGGCTGAAGACGAGACGAATGTCAGAGGCGGTGCCGTGTGGAGAAGCTCCTTCCTGCTGGCAGGACCGCCCCGGACTAAGTCCATGCGGGCAGCCACCAGATCGTCTATGAGGTTGTCGAAAGACTCCTCCAGAGCCTTGAGATACTCCACAACCATCTCGATGGCTTCATCTCGCTCTCCCCGATGGCAGGCGAATGCATTGTGACTGGTGTAAGGCACATGGCATGGGAGGTAGCGGTAGCGACGAGTCTTCATCGTAGGAAGGATGTCCCGAAGACGAGCTATCGCCTCACAGGCAGCCATCTGCATGGCATGCCTCTCCATAGGCATGGCCCTTCCCACAAAACGGAAGTGGCGAGCAGCAGAACGTCCTCCCTTGAATTGCACCACAGCTTGGTGCATAGACACGTCGTCGCTGAGCTTGTGCTGATAGAGTGTGAACTCCGGGCGAGCTGCTGGCCCGATCACGAGCTTGGTGATGGAGACGAGGAGCTTGACAAACCCCTCGGGTACGTTCGTGAACACTCGATTCTCACAGCTGCTGCCAGCCATCTACAAAAGTAGGCAAAAATTCTGAGTAGTCATGTCATAAATTTATGATGACCAACAGAAAATAGCTACAATTGCAAAATGCTAAAAAAGCACAAAAAACGCTAATAACCGATTAGCGATCGCACCTAGTGGCTTCCTACAGTCAGCCTGGCTCTGATACCAAGCTTGTCACGACCGGTTTTTCAATAAAATAATTATTGATAGACCAATCCCTTTTACGGACCAGTAAGGAAGAATTCCTTCTCACTGGTAGACAATATCTTGGTCACAGAAGAAAAATACCAGGAGTACTAAATATAATACAAGGTTGAGCGGAGGATGCCCAACAATTTATTACACGCACGCCGCTAAAACAAGACGGCGGATAGGGTGGCATACTACTAACTCACGATAATGACGGTGGTGGAAATATCACTACGAAGTGAGTGATATGACTCCTAAAGACTACAGCTCTTCGAGCGTCGGAGTGAGGCTCGAGGAGACTTATTGCGGGTGGCGGAAGCGTATATAATACAAGTGACCAATATCCGGGATCGCACAGGACTGACTGGGACTCCTCTAGGCGTCGGACGCGCTATCAAACTCTTCATCCAAGAGATCGCCTTCGTCAGCATCTGGCCAAATCAACAAGCCAGGTGAGTACTATGAAAGTACTCGCAAGACAGTTCGGACAAAAGATATAACAAATGCAAACATGAAGCATGAGAACAATCTAACCAGTGCGATCAGACATAGAAATAATAAATACTGGGTGCCAAGCGAGGGTCTGAATGACTCCTCGAGCGGAAACTGCGAGAATAGTAATACTGGTGCCAAACGAGGGTCTGAATGACTCCTCAAGAAGAAACTGCAAGAATAATAATGTTGGTGCCAAACGAGTGTCTGAATGACTCCTTGAGAGGAAACTACAAGAATAATAATGCTGGTGCCAAATGAGTGTCTGAATGACTCCTCGAGAGGAAACTGCAAGAATAATAATGCTGGTGCCAAACGAGTGTCTGAATGACTCCTCGAGAGGAAACTGCAAGAATAATAATAATGCCACAGTCGGACGTCTGAGCGACATCACATAAAGGGCTTATAACAGAAAATAAAAGACGAACATGCCACAGTCGGACGTCTGAGCGACGTCACATAAAGGGCTTATATTGTAGCTCAATAATACAATAGTTCGGGAACATAAATTATCACAAGTACGAGACAAATATAAAGTTAGTCCATCCACAGGAATGATAATTTAACTGGATTTACCACTTGAGCTTGTTCACCGGGGACAAGTTTTCCACGCGGATAGATATGTGTATACTGATTACACTACTTGATCATGGATACGATGACTTGGAAGGATTGACTCTGCAGAGTTTGTACTTAACCACAGCCAACGGATTTCAGTAGTCACAGGGACTAGTTCCGTTTACGGTGTTTTGGAAGAAACATGTCTAACCAGTACACACCCAATTCAACATTCCGAAGCCAGGGATCACCCTCAACAACGTTCAAGAAAAACCTT
This sequence comes from Triticum aestivum, assembly GCF_018294505.1. Taxonomy (NCBI): domain Eukaryota; kingdom Viridiplantae; phylum Streptophyta; class Magnoliopsida; order Poales; family Poaceae; genus Triticum; species Triticum aestivum. Next base: position 301,388,875 of record NC_057811.1, read on the forward strand.
GAGACGGGGAGGCTACAACCTCGCGTAGCATGGGATCAAATTTCTATACGCGCGCTCTAAGGGGGTGCCCCCCTCTCGGTCCCAACCGGAAACACCGATACCCCCTGACTGGATGACTGGCTTTAATCCTGGGCCAAGGTACCATCATCCCGGCCCCTCTGTTTGGTGTGTACACGGAAAGAGGTTACCAACTTTCTAAACCGCATCCTGGCAAATGAAACATGTGGTAGCACGGAAGGGGGAAAGAACGATAACGTGACTCCGTCCACGTTAGCGTCAGAAATAGTCGGATGACGCAAGGCTGGTATGCTACAACAGTACCACCTTGCTGCCCTTCATGTCACCACATGATTAGGCCATCTCTCATCAGAGATCATCGCAACTATGAAACATGTGGGGGAAAAGAACGATAACGTGACTCCGTCCACGTTAACGTCGGAGAAAGTCGGATGACGCAAGGCTGGTATGCTACAACAGTACCACCTTGCTGCCCTTCATGTCACCACATGATTTGGCCATCTCTCATCAGAGATCATCGCAACTTTGGAACATGCGGGTAGTTGCCTTACAAGCAACGAGGTATCTACCGACACTCATATGCCACGCACAAAACTTTCAAGCAAACATGCAAACACCTGTCATATCAAATGTTCAAAACATGCTTGCCTGGTTCGGAGAAGTCGGAGTCTAACTCGGCGAAGTTCGCGGCTCCGTCACCTCTTCCGGAACCTACGGCAATCACGAAAGCGGGCACTAACGTGAAAACCAATGTGTGCACGGAAACTTCTCCAAAAAATTTCCAAATAAATCCCATAAAAAACTAGACAAAAATTTAAGAAGGTCAGAAAAGGAATCACTCAAAAATTCCTTTTTATTAAAAAGTTATAAAGGTTTCTGTCCATGGACCCATCTGTAATGAAACAGAAAAGTCCCAGGGTTTTAACTGAGAAAACAGAAAATGGTTCGACTGGAAATGCGCAAACTCAAGAGGGAAAGCGTATTTGCCCGAAGGCGCCAACAGAAAACGGTTCGCGAAAGAATAGAACAGAGGCTGACATGCGGGGCCCACATGTCAGGTTTGAAAAGCTCGCCGGCGCCCGAAGACTGCGGTGGACGCCGGCATCGAACCACGGCGAGTTAGGAGGATCGGAGGGTACGAAGAGCTTCAGCGTCTTCTTCCGCGTCGGTGGGTGGTGGACTCGACCAACGGGGAGCACCATGTCGACGGCGACACTTTCTCCGGCGGGCGGCGGCTCGGGTGAGGGTGGAGAACTCCGGTGGAGGGCTGCAAACTTCGAATTGAAGCGCGGGTCAGAAGGAGAGATGCATAGTGAAGCTACTGGCAAGAGATGGGAGGCGGAGGCGCACGCACGGGGCGAATCGAGCTGGATCCCGTGGCGGGTCGCGGCGGCCGGAGTCGAGGAAGGAGACCTCCTCGAGGCTCTTCCAGTGGCTAGGCGTGCTCTAGGTGGAGTGCAGGGATGGTGTGGGTTCGAGTTGAAGCTCGGGGCCTCTATTTATAGGCGGATCGACGGGGTGGCCGTGAACGGAGAATCTCCGGCGAGCGATTACGGCGATGCAGTGGATTGGCAGGAGGTTTGAGTGGCCAGGCAGCATCAGTGGAGGTTACTGGTGTCATCCCCCTGCTAACCTCGGCTGGTCTTGGCGTAACGGCGTCGGTCCACGGTGAGGTGACCGCACGGGCACGGCGGCGGCAGAGAGCGCGCTCCGCGCCCTGCGGTTCACGACGAGGGTGGCAGCGCGTTCGGGGGAGTGGAAGGCCACGCGGCGAGCTCCGGTGGTTTGGGCGGCGCTGGGTGGCGCCGTCAGCGCCGTGCCTCCCGCTGGCGGCCGCAAAGCCGCCGCTGGCGTCGGTCACGGGGTGGTGCACCTTCTGCTGCTCGTCGCCGACGTCCGCAAGGTGCCAGGCGTTCGTGCGGTGCAGGAACAAGGGGGATGGGACGGGGAGCAAGGCGACATCGGGGCACTGTCGAGATCGACAACCATCTCTGAAGAAAACGACAACAAGCCACTGAACTGTTCTCTGAACTTTCTGAACCTGATTTTGACAATGCACTGCAGGTGTTCGACAAAAAGATTTGGCAATGAGAAAAAAAATTCTGGAGCTGGTACTTGGTGAGGTGACCACTCAATGCACCCAGAGGCTGCCTGATTTTACTTGGAATTTTTGGAGAAGGATTTGAATGAATTTCACCAAATTTGACAAATCTGGTCCAAACTTGCAGCAAGTGTAGTTTGAAAAATTTGAACAGAAGACGAGTGGATCTTCGTGGATCTTGGTTGAGGGTTCAAAGGACTAGGGAGGGGAGTTGGTTTGGGGACAAAAATCCAAGCAGAAAGTGTAGCTCCTTTGTAAAACACCAATGGCTAGAATAGAAGACAGAAATTTGTTTGAATAAGATTTAAATGGAAATAATCACATGGGGAGGTTCAACTTGCTGGATTTGATGCAAATCATGATCCAAAGGTGAGGGAAGGGTTAGGAGAGAGGATTTGCACTAAGGCCATGGCAAGAAGGAATTGTTGAAAGTGGCAAAGGATTATTCCAAAAGCCATAGTGCAATTTTCAAAGAGATTTTCAAAAGGCATTTTTCCAAGTGAAAAGCATTTTGTCTTGAGTCCAAATAAAAAGCAAGAACCTCCAAGACCAAAGATAGGTCTTGGGTGAATCCAAATAAAACTTTTGCCATAAAAAAATATTTGAAAGGGAGAGTTCGTTTGAAGAAAAATTTAAATCACCTCCCTCAAGTCAAATAAAATCTTTTGAAAAATCCAATTAAAAACTTGGGTGTCACAAGATGCCGCTGCCCATCTAAACAACTTTGTTGATCTGTGCGATATGAAAAAGAAGAAAGATGTGGATAATGATATTGTTAAATTGAAACTATTTCTGTTTTCGCTTAGAGATCATGCTAAAACTTGGTTCTCTTCTTTGCCTAAAAATAGTATTGTTTCATGGAATAAGTGCAAAGATGCTTTTATCTCTAATTATTTTCCTCCCACCAAGATCATCTCTCTTAGAAACGATATTATGAATTTTAAGCAACTTGATCATGAGCATGTTGCACAAGCTTGGGAGAGGATGAAATTAATGATACGTAATTTCCCTACACATGGTTTGAATTTATGGATGATTATACAAAAAAATTATGCCGAATTGAATTTTGCTTCTAGAAATCTCTTAGATTCGGCCGCGGGAGGCACTTTTATGGAAATCACTTTAGGAGAAGCTACTAAACTCCTAGATAATATTATGGTTAATTGTTCTCAATGGCACACCGAAAGATCTACTAGTAAAAAGGTTCATGCGATTGAAGAGAATAATGTTTTGAGTGGAAAGATGGATGAACTTATGAATTTTTTGCTAATAAGAGTGTTTCTTCTGGTCCTAATGATATGCCTTTGTCCACTTTGATTGAGAATAATAATGAATCTATGGATGTGAATTTTGTTGGTAGGAACAATTTTGGTAACAACGCGTATAGAGGAAACTTTAATTCTAGGCCATTCCCTAATAATTCCTCTAATAATTATGGTAATTCCTACAACAACTCTTATGAAATTATAATAAGATTCCCTCTGATTTTGAGACTAGTGTTAAAGAATTGATGAATTCGAAAAGAATTTCAATGCTTTGCTTGACGAAAAATTGCCTAAGATTGATGAGTTGGCTAGGAACGTGGATAGAATTTCTCTTGATGTTGATTCTTTGAAACTTAGATCTATCCCACCTAAGCATGATATCAATGAGTCTCTCAAAGCCATGAGAATTTCCATTGATGAGTTCAAAGAAAGAACCGCTAGGATGCATGCTAAAAAAGATTGCCTTGTGAAAGTGTGTTCTTCTAGTTTTCATGATAATAATGATGAAGATCTAAAAGTGATTGATGTGTCTCCTATTAAATCATTGTTTTCCAATATAAATCTTGATAAATATGGGACTGGAGATGAGTCAAATTTAGTTAAAAGGCGTCCCAATGATTCGGAGTTTTTAGATCTTGATGAAAAAATTGGTAAAAGTGGGATTGAAGAGGTCAAAACTTTACATAGCAATGAACCCACTATTTTGGATTTCAATGAATTTAATTATGATAATTGTTCTTTGATAGATTGTATTTCCTTGTTGCAATCCGTGTTAAATTCTCCTCATGCTTATAATCAAAATAAAGCTTTTACCAAACATGTCGTTGATGCTTTAATGCAATCCTATGAAGAAAAACTTGAATTAGAAGTTTCTATCCCTAGAAAACTTTATGATGAGTGGGAACCTACTATTAAAATTAAGATTAAAAATCATGAATGCTATGCTTTATGTGATTTGGGTGCTAGTGTTTCCACGATTCCAAAAACTTTGTGTGATGTGCTAGGTTTCCGTGAATTTGATGATTGTTCTTTAAATTTGCATCTCGCGGATTCCACCATTAAGAAACCTATGGGAAGGATTAATGATGTTCTTGTTATTGCAAATAGGAATTATGTACCCGTAGATTTTATGGTTCTTGATATAGATTGCAATCCTACATGTCCAATTATTCTTGGTTGACCTTTCCTTAGAACGATTGGTGCAATTATTGATTTGAAAGAAGGAAATTTTAGATTCCAATTTCTATTAAGGAAAGGCATGGAACACTTCCCTAGGAAGAAAATTAAATTACCTTATGAATCTATTATGAGAGCCACTTATGGATTGCATACCAAAGATGACAATACCTAGATCTATTTTTGTTTTTATGCCTAGCTAGGGGCGTTAAACGACAGCGCTTGTTGGGAGGCAACCCAATTTTATTTTTGTTACTTGATTTTTGTTTCTATTTAGTAATAAATAATTCATCTAGCCTGTGTTTGGATGTGGTTTTATGTTTTAATTAGCATTTGTGCCAAGTAGAACCGTTGGGAAGACTTGGGTGAAGTCTTTGCGATCTTGCTGTAAAAAATAGAAACTTTAGCGCTCACGAGATTAGCTGCCATTTTTTACTGGAGAGTTCTTTTAGTTTTATTATTTTTGCAGATGATTAATAGAAAAATTCCTCACGTCCATCAATTTATTTCAGTATTTTTGGAGTTCCAGAAGTATACGTTTTATACAGATTACTACAGACTGTTCTGTTTTTGACCGATTCTGTTTTTCGTGTGTTGTTTGCTTATTTTGATGAATCTATGGCTAGTATCGGGGGGGTATGAACCATAGATAAGTTGGAATACAGTAGGTTTAGCACCAATATAAATAAATAATGAGTTCATTACAGTACCTTAAGGTGGTTATTTGTTTTCTTATACTAACGGAGCTCATGAGATTTTATGTTTGAGTTTTGTGTTGTTAAGTTTTCAAGTTTTTGGGTAAAGATTTGATGGATTTTGGAATAAGGAGTGTCAAGAGCCTAATCTTGGGGATGCCCAAGGAACCCCAAGGTAAAATTCAAGGACAACCAAAAGCCTAAGCTTGGGGATGCCCCGGAAGGCATCCCCTCTTTCGTCTTCGTCTATCGGTAACTTTACTTGAGGCTATATTTTTATTCACCACATGATATGTGTTTTGCTTGGAGAGTCTTGTATGATTTGAGTCTTTGCTTTTTAGTTTACCACAATCATACTTGCTGTACATACCTTTTGGGAGAGACACACCTGAATCAGAATTTATTAGAATACTCTATGTGCTTCACTTATATCTTTTGAGCTAGATAATTATGCTCTAGTGCTTCACTTATACCTTTTTAGAGCACGGTGGTTGTTGTATTTTATAGAAATTATTGATCTCTCATGCTTCACTTATATTATTTGGAGAGTCTTTTAGAACAGCATGGTAATTTGCTTTGGCTCACTACTAGGAAAAGGCCTGTTAGTGGCGCACTTGTTTTGGCCATTAATGGCGCACTACAGGTGCGCCACTATCATCACGCCATTAGTAACTAATACTAATGGCGCACCCCTGGTGCGCCATTAGTATATCAGACAGTAGTGGCGCACCAGGCAGTGCGCCATTAGTATGTCCCATGGTGTGCCATTAGTATGCCTCCAAGGGGGCCATATTTACCTTGTGCTCTGGGTCACTAATGGCGCACTAACAGACAATGAGCTACTAGTATTTTTTACAGCAGTGCGCCACTAATGTGCTATATGGTGCACCACTAGTATGAATATTAGGAATTATTTTTTTCTTTTCTGATATTTGCACAGGTTACAAAATATATTACTGCACAGAATATAGACAGCAAAACATATAAACAGTAGATTCATCGAATACAATAGAAGATTAGTCTCCGAATACAATTCATCATATTAGCTAGTCTCTGAATTCAAAATACCGAACGAAATTAGAACATTACAAGTCTCGAGACCACGAGTAGCGAGTTTGTCTTCACATTACAAGTCGATATCGATCATCTAAACTACCATCACATAGAAGAGAGCTACGGTCATCACGATGAGCATCATCGCGATGAAACAGGTCTTCATCCGGTTCCTTCTCCGCTCCATCCTCTCTCCCGCTAGATAGCGCGTATCTAGCTTCCGCCTCCGCCCTAGTGGTGTACCCTTTGTAACTGTTACCACTGAAACGGTGAACCTGTCTCCGACACTCCTCCCAGTCGTCATAGACTCCGGGAACCTTACCCTTGTACACGACATACGACGGCATCTCTATGCACTAGCCAAACAAAACGTTAGTAGCAATTCATATACAATACATAAGCAATATATAAGTATGCAACAAAAGGATCGAAAGAGAAAAGCAAGACATTAATAGCACGATTCATGGTCCTACTAATAAATAGCATCGATTACATATAAGTTGAGCGACTGTCCAAACCAAAGAGACATACAAGTTCATTAAAGTTTAATTACAACATGAGCTAATCGATATTTCAGAACTACATAGCATCACTACTTTCGACTCGACTCAGGGACCGGAGCGTGGATGACCCCGCCGTCTGTCGTGATGGTCATGAAATCACGGGCGTTGTCAGCCTGCATTTGTAGCGTTGTTTCTACATCACTGTTGGACGGTTGATATCTGAGGTAGAACTGCCCCGAGGTATGAAGGACATCTTGATGGATGATTTCCGCAAACTCCGACTGGATGCGAAAGAATTCTTGTTTGATGTCCGCGTCCTGGATTGCCGACAAGCGTGCGGCCCAATCTTTGAGATTATTTGGTAGTAGAAGGTGATTATGGTCCCGTACGATCGCCCGCATGTGATGGAGGGCGTATTAGGCATCCTTCTGACCGCCAGGCGGCTGCTTGACGCAGGGGAATGTCGTATTGTGGGTGAACACATGCTTGCCGTACCTACGAACTAGCCTGTTGAAGGTGCCTCCAGATCTGGCATAGCCGGGGAGAACATCATCAAGAACTTTCTTGATATTTGTGTAGTCTTTCTTCGACTGACGGTCCGAGTCGAAATACGTGGCCATGGAATATTTCGGGCTGAAGAGGATGAGTGTGCAATGTGTGTCACTGCACAAAACACGGAATGTTAGAAAAAAAAGAACGATCGAAATATAAGAAATCATATGTTACGGGGCGGTGAGGGGATGACTTACTCGAGAAAGTAAGGCACGAGGAAGTTATCCTTATCCGGGTTTGCCAGAATGACGCCTTCGAGGTATGAACTCGCGACTTGCCGGTCCCCAGCGCTGCCCAAGATCTTGGCACACATGTAGAAGGGGTTGACTATAACGATGTCCGGGGTCTTGTCTCTAATGATCCGCATCTCCATACTCAGCGAAAATAGCCGAACGAAGGTGTAGTGCAGCGGATGAAGGTTAAACATAGCGAAGATGTCATCAAACCGCAGGACGATCGTACCCCCGATGGCGCTATCCACAAAGCCCTTGCCCTCTGGCACCTTGGCCACGAAAACCGGTTATGCCACATCATTCTGGCGAGACGCCGCTTCTCCAAAGAAAGAACACTATCATGCAGACTCCGCATAGCACCGGTTGCAGCATTGAGCAGATTAGTCGGTAGCATCGGCCTACCCGCCACATGTACCCTCCTCAAGATATCCTTAGGTGAAGGTGGACCGTCCTGAGCATGGATCGTACTCGGTGCCGGCTGGCTCGCACCCTTGTTACTCTTTCTTTTCCATCCCTTCTTCTTCTGCTGTAATGGGATCGAGTTCTGCTTAGAGACCGCCTTCTTGAGTGTGTTGGGGGTGATAATATTTTGCAGCTCGGCTATCTGAGGCTCGGTGAAGGCGGCAGCTGGAGGCGTCTCCTGGGAACTGAACGCCAGACGACGCCTGTTGCAATTGGGCTTCTACGCGGTACCAGCTAGATCATCTTTTGCAGGGTTGGGTTCTTGAGAAGGAGGCCCCAAGAATTCGTCACCATACCCATATTCGTTCAAGTACTTATCGACGTTGGTAAATGTACCGGCGTCGTCGTCGTCGTCCGGATCCCGTGCCATATGCATGTCCGGCATGTCCGGTAGCGTTGCGGGGGTCTTGCCATGGCTTGGCGCCGGCACGACTGGCAGTGTTGTCTGTGGGGTGGTGTCCCCCGCCCCCAAACGAATTTGGCTCTTCGGCCAAAACATGGGCCAGCTTATGCAGGCGCTGAGGGTCATCACATCATCTTCGTTGGCCCCATGGGGTCGATACGGAGGTAATATGTCGTCGAAGCCCGGCAGCACCCGAACCAGTTGAACCGTATAAACGGTGGGTGGCATCGGATTATCGTGGAACATGCGGCTGCCCGGTTGAATGATTCTGCCCTTGGCGACATCGACCAACTCGTCGTTCATGAAGTGCAGGAGAGTGCACGGAACGTCGACGGCGCCCTGGGAAAACATGTAGGGCGTCAGGGATGCCCAGTCAAAGGCAAGGAGATGAAGTCATCGGCCGAGAGGCTTAATTAGTTACCGTGATGGCGTCGAGCTCGGCTAATGTCGAGGCACCGCCAACGGCGGGCATGCAATTGATGGAGGGGCCGCTTGCTGCCGAGGTGCCGGCCGGCGTATTCTTCCCACACCCGGGTGCATTAAGCTGCAATGTCGGCGCCGGCGCGGGAGACACCAATGTCGCCTCCGCCGGAGACACCAATGGCGCCGCCGCGGGAGACACCAATGCCGCCGCCGGCGCGTTGCGCGAGTTGCTGCCCGTGAAGCTGGGAATCGGGGGCGGCCCCTGTTAGCCGCCCGCCACCCACGCCTGCAGCCCAGAAACCAAGGTAGGTATAATGGCGGTGATCGTCGCTCCCAGTTGGTCTCGCACTTGCTTTTCGACCATCTCCGGAATCCGCACCACTTGTGCCTTGAGTTGTTCAACCTCGCGCTGCTGGCTTTCCGAGCTGGTCTTTCTCTCCTTTTGCACAGCGGTATAGTATTCCGACCATTTCATGGACAAGCCTTTGTTGGCCACACGACCAGCTGACGACAGCTTACTGAACTTATCCTTGTTTTTCATTATGTTGAACGCCCTATTTAAAGGGGTGTCGAAAGGGGAGCTCTGAGACGACCCCGTGCTACTGCTCTCAGTGTCCTGCGGAAGGAACGTGAACCATTTAGAAATTTGGCTTCATTAACTAGAATGCAACCATATATGGAGCTAATTATGCGAGGGTGTATTCCTTACCAGAACACGCTCAAGCGCCTTGGTTACCGGGTCAATCTTGTACCGGGCCCTGACATAGTTCCTGGTCTGCTTGTCACGGTATTTCTCGAAGCGGGGCGGAAGGCCTTGCTCGGTGATACGTCTCCAATGTATCTATAATTTTTGATTGCTCCATGCTATATTATCTACTGTTTTGGACCATATTGGGCTTTATTTTCCACTTTTATATTATTTTTGGGACTAACCTATTAACCGGAGGCCCAGCCCAGAATTGCTGTTTTTTTTGCCTATTTCAGTGTTTCGAAGAAACGGAATATCAAACTGAGTCCAAACGGACTGAAACCTTCGGGAACGTAATTTTCTCACCGAATATGATCCAGGAGACTTGGACCCCACGTCAAGAAAGAAGGGAGGCGGCCACGAGGGTGGAGGGCGCCCCCCTAGGGCGCGCCCCCAGCCTCATGGGCCCCCCTTTGCTCCACCGACGTACTCCTTCCTCCTATATATACCTACGTACCCCCAAACGATTAGATACGGAGCCAAAAACCAAATTCCACCGCCGGAACCTTTTGTATCCACGAGATCCCATCTTGGGGCCTGTTCCGGAGCTCCGCCGGAAGGGGAATCCACCATGGAGGGCTTCTACATCATCACCATAGCCCCTCCGATGAAGTGTGAGTAGTTTACCTCAGACCTTCGGGTCCATAGTTAGTAGCTAGATGGCTTCTAATCTCTTTTTGGATCTCAATACAATGTTCTCCCCCTCTCTCGTGGAGATCTATTCGATGTAATCTTCTTTTTGCGGCGTGTTTGTTGAGACCGATGAATTGTGGTTTTATGATCAACTCCATCTATGAACAATATTTGAATATTATCTGAATTCTTTTATGTATGATTGGTTATCTTTGCAAGTCTCTTCGAATTATCAGTTTGGTTGGGCCTACTAGATTGGTTTTTCTTGCAATGGGAGAAGTGTTTAGCTTTGGGTTCAATCTTGCGGTATCCTTTCCCAGTGACAGTAGGGGTAGCAAGGCACGTATTGTATTGTTGCCATCGAGGATAACAAGATGGGGTTTCTATCATATTGCATGAATTTATCCCTCTACATCATGTCATCTTGCTTAAGGCGTTACTCTGTTTTCTTGAACTTAATACTCTAGATGCATGCTGGATAGCGGTCGATGAGTGGAGTAATAGTAGTAGATGCAGGCAGGAGTCGGTCTACTTGTCTCAGACGTGATGCCTATATACATGATCATACCTAGATATTCTCATAACTATGCTCAATTCTGTCAATTGCTCAACAGTAATTCGTTCACCCACCGTAAAATACTTATGCTCTTGAGAGAAGCCACTAGTGAAATCTATGGCCCCCGGGTCTATCCTTATCATATTAACCTCCCAACACTTTATTATTGCTTTTACTTTTTACTTTGCTTTTATTTTACCTTGCATCTTTATATCAAAAATACCAAAAATATTATCTATCTTCTCTATCAGCTCTCACTCTCGTAAGTGACCGTGAAGGGATTGACAACCCCTAATCGCGTTGGTTGCATTGAGCTATTTGTTTTGTGTAGGTACGAGGGACTCGCGCGTAGCCTCCTACTGGATTGATACCTTGGTTCTCAAAAACTGAGGGAAATACTTACTCTACTCTGTGGCATCACCCTTTCCTCTTCAAGGAAATCCAACGCAGTGCTCAAGAGGTTGCAGGAAGATTTCTGGCGCCGTTGCCAGGGCGGTCTACGCAAAAGTCAACATACCAAGTACCCATCACAATCCCTTATCTCTCGCATTACATTATTAGCCCTTTGCCTCTCGTTTTCCTCTCCCCCAGTTCACCCTTGCCGTTTTATTCGCCCCCTCTTTTCGTTTGCCTTGATGCCTTACTTGGCTCGTTTGCTCGTTTGGTTGAAATAGTTGAGTATTTATTCCTAAACAGAGAAGCTAAGATCTATGGATCCTCATCCACTTGCCAATCTTTTTAAGAGATCCAATTATGATGAACCAATTCCTAGTGATTTGGATGCACTAGATTATCTTTATAAGGTTTTGCCTGAAATCCGTAAAGTGACTCACGATAGATCTTTGAATAAAAAGCATGATTGCAATGATTCTATTATAAATTCTTTTGATGTCAGTTGTGCTAATAAGATGCAAAACCCTAAGCTTGGGGATGCTAGTTTTGCTATGTCTACTACTTGTTGCAATGATCATGATTGGGGTGATTCTTGTTATGATCTTGAAAATTTATTTAAGCCCCATGATGAATATGAGATTGATAATATTGTTTGCAATAATATTGAAAGTGGGTTCGGAAGAGTGCCAACTTTAGATCCCACATATTTGGAGAATGTTCAATCTTATGAAGTTTTTGATAAAAGTGGGTTTGGAGAGGTCATGACTTTAGTTAATGATAATCCCACTATTTTGGAAGAGTGTCAACTTTGCATGCATGTGGATCGTGTTGAGAATATACTTTGTGATAGCTATTTTGTTGAATTGCCTATGATCCTACATGTAATTATTATGAGAGAGGAAAATATGGTTGTAGAAACTTTCATGCCGCTAAATTACCTCTCGTTATGTTGATATTGCTATTGTCTCTTTCCGCTTCCTTGCATATACTAGTTTTTGCTTGCCTTGATTTGTTTGCCTATAAGATGCCTATGCATAGGAAGTATGTTAGACTTAGATGTGGTTGTCACATGTTTTACGATGCTCTCTTTGTGCTTCAATTCTTGTCTTTTATATGAGCATCATTGAAATCTCAATGCCTAGCTAAAAAGGCTTTAAAGAAAAGCGCTTGTTGGGAGATAACCCAATTTATTTCCTTTCTGTCATTGAATAAATATTTGATATAGCCTCTGGTTAGATGTGTTTTTATGTTTTAATTAGTGTTTGTGCCAAGTTAAACCTATAGGATCTTCTTGGATGATAGTTATTTGATCTTGCTGTAATTTCCAGAAACTTTCTGTTCACGAAAACAATTGTTAAAAATCACCAGAACATGATAAAATAGTGATTCCAATTTCTGCTGATCAATAAACAAATTGCCTAGGTCGTCCTATTTTGGCTGATTTTTTGGATTTCCAGAAGTTTGCGTTAGTTACAGATTACTACAGAATGTTCTGTTTTTGACAGATTCTGTTTTTCGTGTGTTGTTTGCTCATTTTGATGAATCTATGGCTAGTAAAATAGTTTATAAACCATAGAGAAGTTGGATTACAGTAGGTTTAACACCAATATAAATAAAGAATGAGTTCATTACAGTACCTTGAAGTGGTCTTTTGTTTTCTTTCGCTAACGGAGCTCACGAGATTTCTGTTGAGTTTTGTGTTGTGAAGTTTTCAAGTTTTGGGTGAAATCTTTTGATGGATTATGGAACAAGGAGTGGCAAGAGCCTAAGCTTGGGGATGCCCATGGCACCCCCAAGATAATCCAAGGACACCAAAAAAGTCAAAGCTTGGGGATGCCCCGGAAGGCATCCCCTCTTTCGTCTACTTCCATCGGTAACTTTACTTGGAGCAATATATTTATTCACCACATGGTATGTGTTTTGCTTGGAGCGTCTTGTATGATTTGAGTCTTTGATTTTTAGTTTACCACAATCATCCTTTATGTACACACCTTTTGAGAGAGCCATACATGAATTGGAATTTATTGGAATACTCTATGTGCTTCACTTATATCTTTTGAGCTATATAGTTTTTCTCTAGAGCTTCACTTATATCTTTTAGAGCACGGTGGTGGATTTGTTTTATAGAAACTATTGATCTCTCATGCTTCACTTAGATTATTTTGAGAGTCTTAAATATCATGGTAATTTGCTTAATAATAATAATATGCTTGGTATTCAAGATTTGTAAAACTTTCTTTTGAGTGTGTTGGATACTAAGAAAAGTTTGATGCTTGATAATTGTTTTGAGATATGGAGGTGATAATATCAAAGTCGTGCTAGTTGAGTAGTTGTGAATTTGAGAAATGCTTGTGTTGAAGTTTGCAAGTCCCGTAGCATGCACGTATGGTAAACATTATGTAACAAATTTGAAACATGAGGTGTTATTTGATTGTCCTCCTTATGAGTGGCGGTCGGGGACGAGCGATGGTCTTTTCCTACCAATCTATCCCCCTAGGAGCATGCGCGTAGTACTTTGGTTTTTTATGGCTTGTAGATTTTTGCAATAAGTATATGAGTTCTTTATGACTAGTGTTGAGTCCATGGATTATACGCACTCTCACCCTTCCATCATTGCTAGCCTCTTCGGTACCGTGCATTGCCCTTTCTCACATTGAGAGTTGGTGCAAACTTCGCCGGTGCATCCAAACCCCGTGATATGATACGCTCTTTCACACATAAACCTCCTTATATCTTCCTCAAAACAGCCACCATACCTACCTATTATGGCATTTCCATAGCCATTCCGAGATATATTGCCATGCAACTTTCCACCATTCCGTTCATCATGACACATTCATCATTGTCATATTGCTTAGCATGATCATGTAGTTGACATAGTATTTGTTGCAAAGCCACCGTTCATAATTCTTTCATACATGTCACTCTTGATTCATTGCATATCCCGGTATATCGCCGGAGGCATTCATATAGAGTCATACTTTGTTCTAGTATCGAGTTGTGATCATTGAGTTGTAAATAAATAGAAGTGTGATGATCATCATTTAATAGAGCATTGTCCCAATAAAAAAAGGAGAAAGGCCAAAGAAAAAAAGGCCCAAAAAAAGAAAATAAAAAGGGGCAATACTACTATCCTTTTTTTCCACACTTGTGCTTCAAAGTAGCACCATGATCTTCATGATAGAGAGTCTCTTGTTTTGTCACTTTCATATACTAGTGGGAATTTTTCATTATAGAACTTGGCTTGTATATTCCAACAATGGGCCTCCTCAAGTGCCCTAGGACTTCGTGAGCAAGCAAGTTGGATGCACACCCACTTAGTTTCTTTTGTTGAGCTTTCATACATTTATAGCTCTAGTGCATCCGTTGCATGGCAATCCCTACTCCTTGCATTAACATCAATCGATGCGCACCTCCATAGCCCATTGATTAGCCTCATTGATGTGAGACTTTCTCCTTTTTGTCTTCTCCACATAACCCCCATCATCATATTCTATTCAACCCATAGTGCTATATCCATGGCTCACGCTCATGTATTGCGTGAAGGTTTATAAGTTTGAGATTACTAAGGTATGAAACAATTGCTTGGCTTGTCGTCGGGGTTGTGCATGATGAGAGCATTCTTGGGTGACAAAAATGGAGCATGACTAAACTATATGATTTTGTAGGGATGAACTTTCTTTGGCCATGTTATTTTGAGAAGACATAATTGCTTAGTTAGTATGCTTGAAGTATTATTGTTTTTATGTCAATATGAACTTTTGTCTTGAATCTTTTGGATCTGAATATTCATACCTCAATTAAGAAGAATTACATTGAAATTATGCCAATTAGCACTCCGCATCAAAAATTCTGTTTTTATCATTTACCTACTCGAGGATGAGTAGGAATTAAGCTTGGGGATGCCTGATATGTCTCCAACGTATCTATAATTTTTGATTGCTCCATGCTATATTATCTACTGTTTTGGACCATATTGGGCTTTATTTTCCACTTTTATATTATTTTTGGGACTAACCTATTAACCGGAGGCCCAGCCCAGAATTGCAGTTTTTTTTGCCTATTTCAGTGTTTCGAAGAAACGGAATATCAAACGGAGTCCAAACGGAATGAAACCTTCGGGAACATTATTTTCTCACCGAATATGATCCAGGAGACTTGGAACCCACGTCAAGAAAGAAGGGAGGCGGCCACGAGGGTGGAGGGTGCCCCCCCCCTAGGGCGCGCCCCCTGCCTCGTGGGCCCCCCTTTGCTCCACCGGCGTACTCCTTCCTCCTATATATACCTACGTACCCCCAAACAATGAGATACGGAGCCAAAAACCTAATTCCACCGCCGCAACCTTCTGTGTCCACGAGATCCCATCTTGGGGCCAATTCCGGAGCTCCGCCGGAAGGGGAATCCACCACGGAGGGCTTCTACATCATCACCATAGCCCCTCCGACGAAGTGTGAGTAGTTTACCTCAGACCTTCGGGTCCATAGTTAGTAGCTAGATGGCTTCTTCTCTCTTTTTGGATCTCAATACAATGTTCTCCCCCTCTCTCGTGGAGATCTATTCGATGTAATCTTGTTTTTGCAGTGTGTTTGTTGAGACCGATGAATTGTGGGTTTATGATCAAGTCCATCTATGAACAATATTTGAATATTATCTGAATTCTTTTATGTATGATTAGTTATCTTTGCAAGTCTCTTCGAATTATCAGTTTGGTTTGGCCTACTAGATTGGTTTATCTTGCAATGGGAGAAGTGTTTAGCTTTGGTTTCAATCTTGCGGTGTCCTTTCCCAGTGACAGTAGGGGCAGCAAGGCACGTATTGTATTGTTGCCATTGAGGATAACAAGATGGGTTTTTTTTATCATATTGCATGAATTTATCCCTCTACATCATGTCATCTAGCTTAAGGCGTTACTCTGTTTTCTTGAACGTAATATTCTAAATGCATGCTGGATAGCGGTCGATGAGTGTAGTAATAGTAGTAGATGCAGGCAGGAGTCGGTCTACTTGTCTCGGACGTGATGCCTATATACATGATCATACCTAGATATTCTCATAACTATGCTCAATTCTGTCAATTGCTCAACAGTAATTCGTTCACCCACCGTAAAATACTTATGCTCTTGAGAGAAGCCACTAGTGAAATCTATGGCCCCCTGGTCTATCCTTATCATATTAATCTCCCAACACTTTATTATTGCTTTTACTTTTTACTTTCCTTTTATTTTACCTTGCATCTTTATATCAAAAATACCAAAAATATTATCTATCTTCTCTATCAGATCTCACTCTCGTAAGTGACTGTGAAGGGATTGACAACCCCTAATTGTGTTGGTTGCATTGAGCTATTTGTTTTGTGTAGGTACGAGGGACTCACACGTAGCCTCCTACTGGATTGATACCTTGGTTCTAAAAAACCGAGGGAAATACTTACTCTACTCTGCTGCATCACCCTTTCCTCTTCAAGGAAATCCAACGCAGTGCTCAAGAGGTAGCACTCGGCATGCTCCGCGTCCTCCTTGTCCCATATAGGTTCCGCCACTCTGTAACCGCCGGGACCGAGTTTGTGGACCCCTAAGTTCAAGTCCCGCATATCTTTCCCCCACTGACTTGATTCCTCGGATGCGTTGCTCTCGCACTTGATCCTGAACTCCCGGTAGTCATATTCGCTGATCGAAGGATTTTTCTCCTTGATCTTCTCATAACTATCACCTCTTTCAATCATGCTCTTCACCGCGCCTCTCCAAGTAGCCAGGGCCTTGCTCATCTTCGTGAGGGCGGCACTGTTCACTTTATTCCCTGAGAGGCGTGTGTTTGCGAAGTCACCGGGGAACTTGTATCATTCGTGCAGCTTCATGAAGAGGAGGTTGCGCAAATTCCCTCGGTCACGATGCCTTAGGTTCTCGGTGTTGATCGAGATGGTGCTCCGGAGAATGCACCCGAGCTGTCCCGCGTACCCCTTGACTATTTCTTTGGGCGCCATTGGATGCCCCTCAGAGGACACTTCAGTAAATTCCTTCTTGACGGTGCCGAGCATGTTCAGGCGCCGGTCCTTCCGTTGCCTCTTCGGCTGGCTGCCATCTGTGCGTGCGCCGCCATCATCAGTGGTGGCATCCTCGGTGGCACCATCAGTGGTGTCATCCCCGACGCCACTAGGGGTTGTGTAGCCGGGATCGGTGTCTTCCGCGGCGTCCTCATAGCGGTGAGGTTCTTCCTCCATCTCCTGGGACAGCTCCCAGAATGCCTTGCCCGAACCGCCGGCATCATCGTTGTGGGCCATGTTTCGCTCTAAATAGGAAAAAAGTTTGGTAAAAAAGTTGGTTATTGTCAAGGAACAAGATCATGGTCTCATCATTTAGGGTTTGTCGACACCGAGGCATCCTAAAATCTAAGCTTTTATCATTTAGGGTTTGTCGATGCCGAGGCACCCTTAAAGCCTAAGCTTTCATCATTTAAGTTTTTATCGACACCGAGGCACCCTAAAAGCCAAGGTTTTATCATTTAGGGTTTGTCGACGCTGAAGCACCCTAAATGCTAAGTTAAGTTTTCATCATTTAGGGTTTATCGATGCCGAGGCACCCTAGGTTGACTGATATATATGGGTACTCTAAATGGCAGATCGCATCGGCAGCACCGCCTACTCGAGTGCCTAGGAAAAGAGCGCTGGTTGATCCTACTTAATTAAGTACTAAGATACCCCGACCCATGCATTAGTCGCAAGTACCCCATATGTCCTATTTTTAGCAAAGTCATGCTAAAATTCACGGAAAATTTCAGCATGACCTTTGCTGAAAATAGGACATATGGAGTACCCGAATTTGCCGGAACGGAAGTTAATCGACATTCCGGCAAACTCAAGGGCCTCTCGGGGTACCTGCAAAATCATCATGGCACGATGGTCGGAGACAAAACCCAGCAAACTAGCACCACAATGTGCCTCTACTTTCATATGGATGAAAAGGCCACAGACCATATGTTCCTCTGCTTTCATATGGACAAAAATCAGCTCAACTTATGTGAGCTTCCATTCCAGATCTAATAGGTCACCCAACAAAAAATCATCAATAGTTTAGCAAGTCTGTACCCTCAAGAATGAACATATAGCAATATCTGTTGTCCCCCCATAACATACGGGAATCAAAATTATGCTATTATATGTTGACTGTGAGCAAACTACCTATTGAAGCAAAGGCAAATATCTCTGAAGTCTGAAATAAAGCACGGTTTCCTTGCTAATGATGGACAGTCCCACACTACTGAATGGGTTTTTGCAGAACCAAAACAGACATCACAGGAGAGAAGTCCCAGTGGACAAGTCAGAATGGCATAAAAGCATGACTGCATACATTAGGGCAGATGTGATTTTGGTACAGCTACACTACTACAGGCTGCATACATTCAGTCATTCTAAAATTTATTTTAGTCTACTCCTAAAATTCAGCACTAGCAGATCTTCAACACTCCAATTTCTTTCAGTTTTGGCAGTTTAATTCCAGCTTCAAAATGGAAAATACACATCTTCAATACTGCAATTTTACAAACTAGAAATTATGACAGTACAGTACATCACACTAAATAATGACAGTACAGTACATCACACTGCAATTTTACAATTAGACATGAATAAGAACTCTATCTAGACATCCAGTTTTGTCATAAATAAGAACTCTGTCTAGACATGAATAAGAACTCTGTTTAGCATGGCCACTGACCAGTGGATGGCATCTAGACAACACACACACACATACAGTTTACTGAATTAGAACCCACAAAGACACCTGGGCACTTTCTATGTCAACTGAATTTTGATGGTAGTAAAAATGTAAATTTCAGACTTTACAGCATGCAAGCTGTAAAGTGACAACACTATAACTGTGAAAAGAGCAGAGTCCAGCCTTATGCAAGAAGTGTAGATTACAAAAGCTAGACACTGATCACTATAGTAGTCTACAACAACTGCAGAATCACCAACACTGAAAGTAAATTTCCATGCCACTACAGTCTACACCAATGACCCTGCCGGATCTTTTGCTGCATTTGTTACTCCATTTCATTTCATTTTACTTACTGAAATGTGATTCAGAAACACAGCAGAGTTGCCTCTGTTTAGATGCAAGATAAGTTAAGAAACAGAAGGCACTACAGAGTTGCCTCTGTTTAGATGTAAAGTTAAGTTTCAGAAACATATCATTTTCCAATAGGCAAAGCAGGACCACCATCAGAAACAACAAACTGATGCACCATTCAAATGCACTAACAGTTCTATGCAAAGCAGAACAACTGCAGGAACAGCTAGTGTACAATTCCATCCCACTCGAGATCATACAGCAGAGCACACAAATGTCCGTATATGCAATTGCAGATCAAAACAAAACTATAATTGACAGCACCTGTTTTGCAAGTAAATTTGCTATCTTATACTCCCTCCTTTCTGGTTTAGAGATCCTGCGCGTAAATCTAGGTTGTCTATTTTACCAACATAACAATACATGTCACAAAAGTTATACCATTAGAAAGTACAACAAATCTTCAGCAAGAACCAATAAGGTCCAAATAGGGCTATGGCTCCAACCATATTATGTTTTATTTAAAGATAGTATGTTTCAGTTCCTCCTCTATACAAATCTTCAGCAAGGACCAGCATTTAGTATCTATCAACGATTCCGCAAGTAAGAACCCGAGGCTTACTTGAGATCCGAAGAGTGGCTACCAGACTAGAGATATCGGGAACTAAACTATAAACGAAATCAATCACAACAACTAAATCGATCCAGCACAAAAACGAAATGATAAAGATCACCGATCCGTAGAGCCACGCGTGAGGGGCGTAGGGGTGGGAGGGGGGAGGGAGGGATGGAGGGGATAGGAACCTTTCTTGGGCTGTTGGCGATGGGGATGGTTGCTTCTGCTACGACGACGGAGGCGGCGGCGCAAGCTGCTTCTGCTACAACGGACGGAGGCGGCGGCAAGGCCTGCTCGAGGAGGAAGCGCGCGAGGATGGCGGCTGCCGATGGAGTGGCTCGGCGACGACGGTGGTGCTCCCTGTCAAACGGGTGCTCGACGGCGCTGCTCTGGAGTGGGGCGACGACGGTGGTGGCCGGGGGTAGTGGAGTGGTTGTTGGGGCGGCAGAGGATGGTGGAGGGGCTACCGTTATGGGGGGCGACGGCGTCGGTGATTTGGTTGGAGGGCGGACGTCGGCGGTGGGATGGTTGCGGGTCGGTGGCGGGATGGTTGGGGGCCGCGGCGGCTTGCTGTCCGGTGGAGGGTGGATGGGGTGTCGACTTGTGGGCGGTGGAGGAGCTGCAGTGGTGGGGGTGGAGGAGCTGCAGTGGTGGGCGGCGGAGGAGCTGCAGTGGTGGGGGGCGCGGCGGCGGCGGCGCACGTAGGGGCGGCGGCGCAGTTGGTCGGGGCAGCGGCGCGTAGTGAGGGGGCCGAGAGAGACGTGAGATTGGGGATCGGGGATTGGGGATTTTAGTCGGGGGAGGGATAGCAATGGCGCACCACCTAGCGGTGCGCCATAAGTAACTTTTTTTGGATAGCAATGGCGCACCCACCTCTGGTGCGCCATTAGTAACTTTTTTTTTATTATTTTTTGTTGCATCTAATAATTTTATAGAAAATGAATATGAATATGAAACAGTAATATTTTTTTTATAAAAATAGTAATAATTTTTTGAAAAATATCATCAAATTTGTTATTTGAAAATATTTATGAATATGAAAAAATATCATCAAATTTGTTATTTGAAAATATCATCAAATTTGTTATTTGAAAATATCATCAAATTTGTTTTTTTTTTGATTTTTGGTTGCATTCATTTGGGAATTGGTAAAACATTTATGAATATGAAAAAATATCATCAAATTTGAAAAAATATTCATGAATTCAAAACGTGCCCATGAAATTTAAAAATATTCATGAGTTCAAAAAATATTAACAAATTCAATACTTTTTGTGAGTTAGAAATTCAATACCATAATAAACATAAATAAATATTCATGAGGACTAGAACAGAAGAAATATCATTTCAATATGTTGAATTACAATCGAGAAATGAAGACTACGATTTAAATACAATCGATCTTAGCTAGCTATCTTTTCACAATCTTCTTGCCCTTCTTTTTCGCAAATGGAGTTCTTCTATGGAACGGACGTCCTTCAGGTAGGGTGGTCCTGCTTCTTCTTGTGGTGTATGGCACTTCATCGTCGTCGTCATGTTCCATCTTTGGGTCGCCATACTTGTCGAAGTCTTGTTCATTGGCGACTCCATCCATTCCGATGATCTTCCTTTTGCCTCTCCTCACGACAACACGACTGGGCTTTGTCGGGTCGGTAATGAAGAAGCATTGGTCCACTTGGGAAGCTAGTACCATGGCTCATTTTTCGCGGTGACGTTTGCACCTGCGGTCTTGGATTTGGCTTCGGGTATAACCATGGTGGTGAAATACCGGTCTTCTTTTATGACGCTCTTGGCCCATCTGACACGGAACATCGGGACCTTCTCTCCAGCGTAGCTCAGCTCCCAGATCTCCTCGATCCTTCCGTAGTATCTGTCCTTGTCGTTACCGGTGTAGGATTCCATCGTTACCTTGGAGTTTTGATAACCATCGCTCTTCATGTCCTTGTCCTCGGTGTAGAATGTGTAGCCGTTGATATCGTACGCCTCATAGGTCATCAGGTTGTGCTTGGCGCCCTGCGACAAGGCGAATATGAGTTTTTCTTCCACGGAAGAATCCTCATGTAAAGGGTACGACAGAAGCTTCTCCTTGAACCAACGCGTGAAACATGAGTTGTGCTCCTTGATTATATCTCTGTCCGTCCTCTGTTGGCCTCGGTCATTGTACGTCTTCTCAATAAAGGTTTTGTGCTCTACCACCCAAGGATCGACAACGTCTATGTGTTGTAGCGCGACTAGGTTTGCTCTTTCAAAGTCGGCGAGTCGACCCTCGAAGCCGACATGCATTTCGTGGCGACCCTCACGGTGACCCCATCCAGCGAGCCTGCCGAGGTGCCTGTTGACGGGCAGACCAACGGGGTTCTCGATGCCTAGATAATTCGTGCATTAGGAGATGCACTCTTCGGTCAGAAAGCCCTTGGCTATGCTTCCCTCTGGACGTGACATGTTGCGAACGTATCCTTTGATGACACCATTCATCCTTTCGAACGGCATCATGCTGTGCAGGAACGTCGGCCCGAGTTGGATGATATCCTCCACTATATGGACCAGCAGATGCACCATAACATCGAAGAATGCGGGCGGGAAGTACTTCTCTAGCTCGCATAGTATCACCACGATCTCTTCCTGTAGCCTTCTGAGTTGCCTCATGCCAACCGACTTCCGAGAGATGACGTCGAAAAAGTTGCATAGGCCAAATAGCGTTTCACGGACGTGCGCGTCCATGATCCCACGGATTGCAACTGGAAGTATCTGCATCATCAGCACGGGACAGTCGTGAGACTTCATCCCGCTGAACTTCTACTTCGCTGAGTCTAGGTATCTGCTTATCTTCCGCGCGTAACCGTAAGGAAGTTTTACTTCTACGAGGCAGGTGAAAAACTGCTCGATCCCCTCCTGACTTAGAGTGAAGCACGCGGGAGGGTAGTCATTTCCGGTCTTCTTGGCCTTTTTGCCTTTGCGACGACTTTCCGTGTCCTGCTTCGCCTCATCATCATCATCATTAGCGTGAAGCTCCTCCCTGATGCCCATTGATTTCAAGTCTGCCCTTGCTTTCGGCCCATCTTTGGTCCTCTCTGGCATGTTAAGCAGGGTACCAAGCAGACTCTTGCACACGTTCTTCGTGATATGCATGACATCAAGGCTGTGAGGCACACGGTGGATCTTCCAGTACGGCAAGTCCCAAATAACAGACCTCGTTTTCCATACCTTCAGCAGCGGCTCTGGCGCCTTTCGCTTCTTTCCTGGCTCTGGTGCCTTTTGCTTCTTTCCCGGCAGTGGGCAATCTTTCCAATTTTTCAACAGCTCGTCTATTTCCTCGCCACTCCTCGTACACGGGCGTCTTCGGGGTTCGGTTTCACCATCGAACAGATCCTTGCGTTTTCTCCATCGGTCATCGTCGCGAAGCCACCTTCGATGTCCCATGAACACGGTTTTCGAAGACCCGGGATCTCTATCTAGCTGGCGATAAGTTGTGTCATCCATGCACCTGACGCATCCAGAAAATCCGTGGACCACCTGCCCCGCGAGATATCCGTAACCGAGATAGTCGTGCACCAACGTGAGCAGTGCGGCTCTCATAGGGAAATATTCTTTCTCTGCGGCGTCCCACGTATTGGCTGGCGTTTTCCACAGCGTGTCTAGCTCCTCTTTCAGCAGCCCCAGATACAGATTGATGATGTTCCCTGGTTGTTTCAGCCCTTCAATTAGCATACTCATGTGAATGTACTTCCTCTTCATGCACAACCAGGGGGGAAGGTTGTACATCCACACAAACACAGGCCAGGTGCTATGTGTGCTTCTCTGGCTGCCAAACGGATTGACTGCATCGGTGCTGGCGCCCAGCATGATGTTCCTTGGATCGTCCTGAAATTCTGGGTGTTCGAAGTTCAACGCTTGCCACTGGCTCGCATCCTTAGGGTGACTCAGCATCTTGTCTTTTTTATATATCTCCGGATCATTTCCATCATCTTCTCGCTTCTTCTCCTCCCTATCCGCGTGCCAACGCAGGAGCTTTGCTAGCTTAGGGTCCACGAAATACCGCTGCAGATGAGGAGTGACCGGGAAGTACCACACCGCTTTTCGAGGAGCTTTCTTCCTCTTCTTGTATCGAGTGACGCCGCACACCAGACATATGGTAGACTCCGTGTGCTCGTCCCGATAAATGATGCAATTGTTCATGCACACATGGTATTTCACGTGCGGTAAATCCAAAGGACACACGATTTTCTTCGCCTCCTCGAAACTGGTCGGGCACTCGTTCCCCTTGGGAAGACGTTCGTGCCAGAATGACATGTTCTCGTCGAAGCATGCGTCGGTCATTTTGTGTTTTACCTTCATCTCCAGAGCCATGAGTGTTAATTTCAGGCGGGTATCCTCGGGCCTGCATCCTTCATACAATGGAGTAACCATGTCTATCTCCAGTTGATCCAGCTTGGCTTTCTCTCAGGCGTCAGCTCTTGCGTTATCCGTCTGCTTGAGAAGCAACTCTTGAATATGAGGGTCCTACACCCAGCCCATCGATGGTCCATCGTCGTCTGCTCCGGCATCTTCATCTTCATGATCATGCCCTTCGTCTTGATCTTCCTCATCATCATGTCCGGCATCTTCTACATGATGACTGTGTACAGCATCACCGTCGTGATCATGTCCTGGAGGTTCTTCGTCTTCTCGCCCGCCCTCGCCGCGGTGGTCGTCTTGCTGCCCTTCCTCATTTCTTGCCCGGCCCCCATGGACGACTGCATAGTCATCTTCATCACCTTGCCACCGATAGCCATCCATGAAACCACGCAAGAGCAGGTGGTCCCGCACCTGCCCGGAATCCGGGTCCGCAATAAGGCTCTTCAGCTTGCATCTTCGACACGCACATCTTATCTCCGTCTCGTTCTTTTGAAGGATCTCGGCCTTCGCGGAGCTCAAAAACCTATTCACGATGCCTTCGGTCATCGTGCGGACCATGGTCGCCTGCGGGGTAGAGCAAAACGATATTTTAGAACCAAGAAAAATTTTGGCATGACTTTGCCTAAAAATAGGACCAAAAAGAATGCATAGTGCCAAATTCTAGCCGAAACGGAAATGAATCAACATCCCGGCAAAATATTGGCAACTATCGCCTTTCAAATACCGGTACCTGCAAACACAAACATATGCAACACCACAAACATACGTAGATCTAGCTAGGCCATAAAAATTGCATGTGCACGTTGTTGGAGGGAGAAAAAGTAGATCTACAACATAAAGAAAGCTTTCCCCTTACTTACCTATCAAAAAAAGGTAATTTAACCACTTAATTTGGGTGAATCTATGGTGCAAATGAAGTGAGGAGGAGGAGGCAGCCGAGACAAGCTTGGAGGAGGAGGTGGAGAGAATGAAGTGGGAAAAGTGAGTGTGGTAGGTGGCTATCCAAAATATCTAGCTGGTCTTAGGTTACTAATGGCGCACCACCTTAACATGCGCCATTAGTAACCCTGGTTACTAATGGCGCACCAGTTAGGGGTGCGCCATTACTAGTTTTGCAAAAATAAATAAATATATAATTGTTAGTAGTGGCGCACCGTGGCTGTGGTGCGCCATTACTAGTTTGAACTAGTAATGGCGCACTTCACCCAGGTGCGCCATTACTACTTTTGAAAAAAAAATTAAAAAAATTGTCAGTAGTGGCGCACAGAGCGTGTGGTGCGCCATTACTAGTTAAACCTAGTAATGGCGCACTGTGCCCTGGTGCGCCATTAATAGTTTTGGAAAAATAAAAAATAAAATTTGCTAGTAATGGCCACCATGTGTCTGGTGCGCCATTACTGATGAGGAAACTAATGGCGCACATGTATATGGTGCGCCACTGGTGCGCCATTAATGTCCATATCAGCTATAGCCCTTTTGCTAGTAGTGGCTATAAAATTAGTCCTAATATGATAGGCATCCAAGATGGGTATAATAAAAACTTTCATATAGAGTGCATTAAATACTATGATAAGTTTGATACTTGATAGTTGTTTTGAGATATAAAGGTGGTAATGTTAGAGTCATGCTAGTTGGGTAATTTCGGAATTGAGAAATACTTGTGTTGAGGTTTGCAAGTCCCGTAGCATGCGCGTATGGTAAAAGTTGTGTGACAAATTTGAAGCATGGGGTGTTCTTTGATTGTTTTCCTTATGAGTGGCGGTCGGGGACGAGCGATGGTCTTTTCCTACCAATCTATCCTTCTAGGAGCATGCGCGTAGTGCTTAGTTTTGATGACTTGTAGATTTTTGCAATAAGTATGTGAGTTCTTTATGACTAATGTTGAGTCCATGGATTATATGCACTCTCACCCTTCCATCGTTGCTAGCCTCTTCGGTACCGTGCGTTGCCCTTTCTCACCTTGAGAGTTGGTGCAAACTTCGCCGGTGCATCCAAATCCCGTGATACGATACGCTCTATCACACATAAGCCTCCTTATATCTTCCTCAAAACAGCCACCATACCTACCTATTATGGCATTTCCATAGCCATTCCGAGATATATTGCCATGCAACTTACCACCATTCCATTTATTATGACATGCTCCATCATTGTCATATTGCTTTGCATGATCATGTAGTTCACATCGTATTTGTGGCAAAGCCACCTTCATAATTCTTTCATACATGTCGCTCTTGATTCATTGCATATCCCGGTACACCGCCAGAGGCATTCACATAGGGTCATATTTTGTTCCTAGTATCGAGTTGTAATTCTTGAGTTGTAATAAATAGAAGTGTGATGATTTTCATTATTAGAGCATTGTCCCATGTGAGGAAAGGATGATGGAGACTATGATTCCCCCACAATTCGGGATGAGACTCCGGACAAAAAATAAAAAAATAAAATAAAAAAGAGGCCAAAGAAGCCCAAATAAATAAATAAAATGAAAAAAGGAGAGAAAAAGAGACAATGTTACTATCCTTTTTCCACACTTGTGCTTCAAAATAGCACCATGATCTTCATGATAGAGAGTTTCTTATTTTGTCACTTCCATATACTAGTGGGAATTTTTCATTATAGAACTTGGCTTGTATATTCCAATGATGAGCTTCCTCAAAATGCCTTAGTCCTTAGTGAGAAAGCAAGTTCGATGCACTCCCACTTAGTTTCTTTTGATGAGCTTTCATATATTTATAGCTCTAGTGCATCCGTTGCATGGCAATCCCTACTCCTCGCATTGACATCAATTGATGGGCATCTCCATAGCCCGTTGATTAGCCGCGTCAATGTGAGACTTTCTTCTTTTTTTGTCTTCTCACATAACCCCCATCATCATATGCTATTCCACCCATCTCCATAGCCCGTTGATTAGCATGCTTGAAGTATTACTATTTTTATGTCAATATTAAAACTTTGTCTAGAATCTTTTGGATCTAAACATTCATGCCACAATAAAGAGAATTATATTGAAAAATTATGTTAGGTCGCATTCCACATCAAAAATTTTGTTTTATCATCTCGAGGACGAGCAAGAATTAAGATTGGGGATGCTTGATACATCTCCAACGTATCTATAATTTTTTCTTGTTCCATGCTATTATATTATCTGTTTTGGATGTTCAATGGGCTTTATTATGCTCTTTTATATTATTTTTGGGACTAACCTATTAACCGAAGGCCCGGTGCAAATTGTTGTTTTTTTGCCTATTTCAGTGTTTCGCAGAAAAGGAATATCAAACGGAATCCAAATGGAACGAAATCTTCGCGAGGATATTTTTTGGAACAAACGTAATCCAGGAGACTTGGAGTGGAAGTCAAGGAAGCAACGAGGCAGGAGGGCGCGCCTAGGGGTGTAGGCGCGCACCCCACCCTTATGGGCCCCTCGTAGCTCCACCGACCTACTTCTTTCGCCTATATATACTCTGATACCCTGAAAACATCCAGGGGAGCCACGAAACCGCTTTTCCACCGCCTCAACCTTCTGTACCCGTGAGATCCCATCTTGGGGCCTTTTCCGGCGATCTGCCAGAGGGGGATTCGATCATGGAGGGCT
Source organism: Triticum aestivum (assembly GCF_018294505.1). NCBI lineage: Eukaryota > Viridiplantae > Streptophyta > Magnoliopsida > Poales > Poaceae > Triticum > Triticum aestivum. The sequence goes on from NC_057811.1 coordinate 301,416,757, forward strand.
TCTACATCAACACCATAGCCTCTCCAATGATGGGTGAGTACTTTACCACATACCTTCGGGTCCAAAGTTATTAGCTAGATGGCTTCTTCTCTCTCTCTGGTTCTCAATACAAAGTTCCCCTCGATGTTCTTGGAGATCTATTCGATGTAATACGTTTCGCGGAGTGTTTGCCAAGATTCGATGAATTGTGGGTTTATGACCAAGATTATCTTTGAACAATATTTGATTCTTCTCTGAATTCTTATATGCATGATTTGATATCTTTGCAAGTCTCTTCAAATTATCGGTTTAGTTTGGACTACTAGATTGATCTTTCTTGCAATGGGAGAAGTGCTTAGCTTTTGGTTCAATCTTGCGGTGCTCGATCCCAGTGACAGAAAGGGAACCGATACGTATTGTATTTTTGCCATCGAGGATGAAAAGATGGGGTTTATATGATATTGCTTGAGTTTATCCCTCTACATCATGTCAACTTGCCTAATGCGTTACTCTGTTCTTATGAACTCATACTGTAGATGCATGCTGGATAGCGGTCGATGTGTGGAGTAATAGTAGTAGATGCAGAATCGTTTTGGTCTACTTGACACGGACGTGATGCCTATGTTCATGATCATGCCTAGATATTCTCATAACTATGCTCTTTTCTATCAATTGCTCGGCAGTAATTTGTTCACCCACCATAATCTATGCTATCTTGAGAGAAGCCACTAGTGAAACCTATGGCCCCGGGTCTATTTTACATCATATTAGTTTCCCGTCAACTAGACATTTCTGTCGCCATTTATTTTGCAATCTTTACTTTTCAATCTATACAACAAAAATACCAAAAATATTTATCTTACTATCTTTATCAGATCTCACTTTTGCAAGTGGCCGTGAAGGGACTGACAACCCCTTTATCGCGTTGGTTGCAAGGTTCTTGATTGTTTGTGCAGGTACTAGGCGATTTGCGTCTAATCTCCTACTGGATTGATACCTTGGTTCTAAAAAACGGAGGGAAATACTTACGCTACTTTGCTGCATCACCCTTTCTCCTTCAAGGGAAAACCAACGCATGCTCAAGAGGTAGCACTTAAATCCTCTCATATCACGATTTTCCTAAATCTCAAAAGCTTCATCCACACAAAACTCAACAAGAACTCATGAGATAAGTTAGTATAAAGCAATGCCAAAACCTTATCATTCTCTACTTAGCAAATCAGCAAAAATAATATTCAACATTTCATACTAAATGCATCTGCATATGTAATAATCCTATCCTCAAATAGAATCATTAAACAAGCAAACAATGCAAACATAACAGCAATCTGCCAAAACAGTACAGTCTGTAAAGAATACAAAAGTATCAATACTTCCCTAACTCAAAATTTATGAAAATTTACAACACTGAAGAAAAGTTATCAGAGCTCATTTTGCAAAAAGTTTCAACATTGTATCACATTCTGACTTTTCTAGGGAATTTTTGCAACAACGCTAAACTTTCTGTTTTCAAACAGCCACATGTATACTTACAAAATAAGCATGGCAAAGGCTATCTTTGCCACTTTTATTGAAATAAAAGATGCAAAACATTATTCCAAATAACAGCAAGAGAATCCTAACAAAATAAATTGACGCTCCAAGCAAAACACCTATCATGTGACGAATGAAAACATAGCTCTAAGTAAGGTTACCGATATCGTTGGAGACGAAAGAGGGGATGCCTTCCAGGGCATCCCCAAGCTTAGTTGCTTGGATATTCCTTAGATATTAACATGGTGTGCCTTGTGCATCCCCAAGCTTAGGGTCTTGTCACTCCTTATTCTCCTCATATCGACATCTCACCCAAAAATTGAAAACGTCAATCACACAAAACTTAACAGAACTTTGTGAGATAGGTTAGTATGATAAAGAGCAAACCATTTCACTTTTGGTACCGTCAAAGACAAGATTCATAATTGTTCTCACACAATACCTACTGTAGCATATCACTTCCACAATTTATATTGAGCAATATAAGCCATGGAAACTAGAAAACAGAACAGTCTATAGTAATCTGTACTCCAACCATACTTCTGCTACTCCAAAAATTCTGAAAAATTAGGTTAGCCTGAGCAATTTGTCTATTAATCTTCTGCAAAAAGAATCCGCATTTTATCACGCTTCTGTTAAAAATAAGAATTGTTTTCCTGAGCGCAAAAGTTTCTGTTTTTCAGCAAGATCAAATCAACTATCCCCGTAAGCCATCCCAAAGGTCTTACTTGGCACTTTATGGAAACAAAAGCAAGAAAACATAATTACTACAGTATCCTAATCATGTGAACACACAAAAACAGTAGGGGTAAATGTTGGGTTGTCTCCCAACAAGCGCTTTTCTTTAATGCCTTTAGCTAGGCATGATGATTTCAATGATGCTCGCATAAAAGATAAGAATTGAAACATAAAGAGAGCATGAGGAAGCACATGACTAGCACATTTAAGTCTAACCCACTTCCTATGCATAGGAATTTTGTGAATCAACTAGCATAGGAAGACAAAGCAAACATAACTTCAAGATCTTCAACACATAGAGAGGAGAGTTGATATTATTGCAATTCCTACAAGCATATGTTCCTCCCTCATAATAATTTTCAGTGGCATCATGAATGAATTTAATAATATAGCTATCACATAAAGCATTCTTTTCATGATCCACAAGCATAGAAATTTTATTACTCCCCCCATAAGCAAATTTCTTCTTATGAATAGTAGTGGGAGCAAACTCAACAAAAAAACTCTCATGAGATGGGAAATTAAAATCATGAGGACAAGTTAATTTATATGCACTATAGCATGTGCATGTAGTTCAAATTTGAATTATGCACATAAATGCATTGAAAACTCAGTTACTGCATAAAAATGTCCAAATGAACCCCGAAAAATCACAAAAAATAACACGACACTCCTGTTGTTCTATGTTGACACGACAAAAAATTTGAAAGCAATAAGAGGCAATGGATATCGTTTCGTCCCCAAAGGTGGGGCGTTCCATACCGAAACCATCATGCTTGTTGTGAGAAGCTCTGGTTTGTGAGAAGCATATACCCAAACCTGCCTCAAATGGGACAAAAAATTTACCACGGCATGTTGATGCTGCTCCATGATTGCATGCCAAGTTTCATGAATTTTAGACGAGTTTTGGATTTAGTAGAATTTAAAAACCAAGCATCTCAATGTTTTGCTGGCAATCAACGGTGCCCTGGTGTTTGAAATTCATTCCCATTTCTTACATGGGACCTAAGCATGCGCCCAAGGACACATATTTGATTTTTCAACCAATTTATATGCACTAGAGCATGCGCATGTAGTTCAAATTTGAATTATGCACATAAATGCATTGAAAACTCAGTTAATGCATAAAAATGTCCAAACAAACCCCGAAAAATCACCAAAAATAACACAACACTCCTGTTGTTCTATTATGACACGAGAAAAAATTTGAAAGCAATAAGAGGCAATGGATATCGTTTCGTCCCCAAAGGTGGGGCGTTCCCCACCGAAACCATCACGCTGTTGTGAGAAGCATATACCCAAACCTACGCCAAATGGGAAAAAAATTACCATGGCATGTTGATGCCGCTCCATGATAGAATGCCAAGTTTCATGAATTTCAGACGAGTTTTGTATTTACTAGAATTTAAAAACCAGGCATCTCAATATTTTTCCGGCAATCAACGGTGCCCTGGTGTTTGAAATTCATTCCCATTTCTTGCATGGGACCTAAGCATGCACCCAAGGACACAAATTTGATTTTTCAACCAATTTATATGCACTAGAGCATGTGCATGTAGTTCAAATTTTAAGTATGCACATAAATGCATTGAAAACTCAGTTACTGCATAAAAATGTCCAAATGAACCCCGAAAAATCACAAAAAATAACACGACACTCCTGTTGTTCTATGTTGACACGACAAAAAAATTGAAAGCTATAAGAGGTAATGGATATCGTTTCGTCCCCAAAGGTGGGGCGTTCCCTACCGAAACCATCATGCTTGTTGTGAGAAGCTCTGGTTTGTGAGAAGCATATACCCAAACCTGCCCCAAATGGGACATATAATTTACCACGGCATGTTGATGCCGCTCCATGATAGCATGCCAAGTTTCATGAATTTCAGATGAGTTTTGGATTTACTACAATTTAAAAACCAGGCATCTCAATCTTTTGCCGTTAATCAACGGTGCCCTGGTGTTTGAAATTCATTCCCATTTCTTGCATGGGACCTAAGCATGGAATGAAGGACACATATATGATTTTTCAATCAGTTTATATGCACTGGAGCATGTGCATGTAGTTCAAATTTGAATTATGCGCATAAAATGCCTAGAAAACCCAATTAATGTATAAAAATTTCCAAACGAACCCTGAATAAGTCCAATTTTTTTGACGACACACATATAGTTGCATGATCACTGCAGGTAAAAGGTCTAGCAATTGAAACACCGTCGATGGCCGCTGTGACCCCATTATGTAATTCAAATCAAGACGAAAAATCACGTAGATCCCACATAGTTTATTATAACCAACTGTGTGAGATGCAGCACAAAATATCTTGGAGCACCGTCGGAGTACAGTACGCATACGGCTTACGCGCGAAGGTGCGACGGCTACAGTCCACAGCCCGCTCTGAATCAGGGACCGTGTCTGATGACACTTTGCGCTCCAGTTTTTTGGGTGAAGCGATTCCAAATTTCCGGCTCCCGCGGAAATATCTACCTCCCTGCCCCCTCCCCCTTACCAAAAGCCACATTTCCCATGTTTTTGCATTCCTTTCCAAGTTGAAACCTTCACTCCTTGCTTGCAGCGCCGCCGCCTCCTCACCGGCGACCCTCATTCACGCTGCTCGGCCTCGCCTATCCAGGCAGGTAATCCACACCCGACCCCCATCCTCCTCCTCCTTCCACATCCCACATGCCCCGACCGCCGGCGCGAGCGCGACACCTTCCACCCAAATCACCGACCCCTGCACCAAATAAGCGCCGACCTAAGCCATGGTGCACGCAGTATAGCCAGGACCTCAAGGAGCATTTGGCAGCGGAGAAGCAAATCATGACCGCACGCGCGGATGAGGTCGCGATGGCTGCCATTCGTGCCGACCCCCAGATCTTGGAGGAGCACCTCACCGTTGAGGCCACCGTTGACGCATCGCGCACCGACACCGTGACGCGGTTGGCTGCTTTAAACGACAGTTCGTGGCGTTTTCTCGAGGCCACCGTCGGTGCCTTCGACAAAGACTACGAGGTGTTTTCTCAGCGTGCACGTGCATACCTCATCTCGAGAGCCAGCAGGTTGGTGCCTGGAGCGGCTCAGGCAACTAACCACTACAACGAGGGCACCCACGATGCGGAGGCCTCGCCCTCTTCCATGTCCAAGGGGCCAATCGTCATCGATATCTTCGACAATGAGGAGTAGCTTGTCTTATTAGCTCACTATGAGGACCCATGTTCAGTTTGCTAGCTACTGCCTTTCCTTAACAAATTCTAGTGAATTGTGCTATCTACTTTTACCATGCGATATTCTGCTATAGTGTATATGTTCTATATGTCATGCAATATTCTGCTATAGTGTATATGTTCTATATGTTCAATTAACTGCTTGGTTCAATTCTGCAAATGTGATGTTCAATTCTTTAGGGTGCAATATTTCCAAGTTGTTAAGCATGCTTGGTTTGGTTAACTGTCTGATCTTCTATTAGGAGTATGTTATATTGTTCAATTGGTGTTTAGTTAACTGCTTGGTTCATTTGTTGTGGCTTGGTTCACTTGTTGTGGTGTTTAATTAACTGCTTGGTTCAATTCTGCAATGCGATGTTCAATTGTTGTGGCTGCATTCTATTATTGTATACCATGTGTGAGGAATAAATCGAATTTGTCTATACTAAATACATGAGAAACAAATACAATTGCTATATTGTTAAGCATGCTTGGTTTGGTTAACTGTCTGATCTTCTATGAGGAGTATGTTATATTGTGCAATGTGGTGCTCAGTTAATGTTTGGTTTATTTGTTGTGGTGTTTAGTTAACTGCTTGGTTCAGTTCTGCAATGCCATGTTCAATTGTTGTGGTTGCATTCTGTTATTGTATACCATGTGAGGAATAAATCGAATTTGGCTGTACTAAATACATGATAAACAAATACAATTGCTATATTTACAAGTTGTTAACCATGCTTGGTTTGGTTAACTGTCTGATCTTCTATTAGGAGTATGTTATATTGTGCAATGTCGTGCTCAGTTAACATTTGGTTCCTTTGTTGTGGTGTTTAGTTAACTACTTGGTTCAATTCTGCAATGCGATGTTCAATTGTTGTGGCTGCATTCTGTTATTGTATACCATGTGAGGAATAAATCGAATTTGGCTGCACTTAATACATGAGAAACATATACAAGTGCTATATTTCTAGTTCTTAATCATGCTTGGTTTGGCTAAATGGGTTTTCCATGTGGCTTGAATTATTCTGATGAATCTGCAATGTGCTAATTTTTCATCAACATATTTTACTGATGGCATGCGAACCCTTACTTAACCTGATGACTAACTACCTTATATGTGTTGCAGGGAAACAATGGGAAGCACTGAGGTTTACAAGATGGTACTAACTATTATACCTTGCCTTTTTTTATTCCTTTGCCCCATTTCCAATATAGAGAAGATATTTATGCACATCCTTGTTTTCAGGGTTCACTGATGATTACCTCTCAAACCACCTCTGTGGTCAGGAGGCGAGGAAAGTTTTCATACAACACCCACGGTTCAATATTGGAGTGTTCCTGAAGAGGTCGAAGGATGGATGGTCAATCATCCACAGGCACTGGCCTAAAGTTGCAAAGACCTTCAACATGATTGAAGGCTCAATACCTTCCTTCCGCTTCAGCAGTTTTCTAGATGAGACGCTTCTCTCTATGTACCATCTATGATGCTAATTCCAAAAGGTTCTAGATGTTGCATGTGAAACTTGCTGCTGGTGCAGTTGTGTAAAGGGGTAGCTGAGTGCTGAAGCTATATCATGTTGTACTCCGATGTATTTCAATTATGAAATCCTGCTTCCTTAATATGGAAATGGAATATATTATGTGCTTAATATTAATGTCAATTAGATTAGTAAATGAATTATTAATCATAGGGCAATTAGCCCTCTAATTGGCCAATTAGCTTGCTAATTGGGTTTTCCTATTGCAAACGGTTAATGAGAAAACACCGTGGGTGATGACCTCAGGCAACGCACACAGTTTCTAGGAATAAACCGTGTTGGATCAATGAACAATCACACACGACATTATCTTCAAAACTGTTTGCGTTACGCCACCTTGCGCAAACGTTTTCCTTATACTGACTCTGTGGGACATATATACGAACGGAAACGTTTAGTGGTGACCGACTGTGTGGGATGTACTTACGACCAGAAATGATTTCGCCTGTAGAGCACTACTATACGTATTTCTGTATTTGAGTGCTCGTCGGTCGCACACGACCTCATTTTGCCGAGCGTGTGTGCCAGGAGGGCATATCCCCAACGGTTTCTGGGTCATGTGGGAAGGACCCCCCTATCACCCACACTCACTTGGCGACTGTTCCGAATGCCGTCGCGGAAAGGGGTTAAAAACGATTTGTTTGGGACCGATGCGTACCAGTGAGAGAGGCGAATAAAACGGCCAATTTTTGTGAAGTGGGGAAGAGGAAAATGAGAGGCAAATGGCAAATAATGTAAATTGCGAGGAGATGAGATTTGTGATTAGGAACCTAGCATATGTTGAAGATCCTCCCCGGCAATGGCGCCAGAAATTCCTTTTGATTTCGCTTGAAGCTACTTCGGTATTTCCCCAAAGAAGAAGGGATGATGCAGCACAGCAGCGGTAGGTATTTCCCTGAGATATGAAACCAAGGTTATCGAACCAGTAGGAGAACCAATCAATACAACGTAAATAGCCCCTGCACACATATAACAAATCCTCACAAACCGACATGTTAAAGGGGTTGTCAATCCCTTCCGGGGTACGGCGCCTCAAGATAGGCAAAAGGACGTGAGATAAATTGTAGTAGATCGATAGATCGAACGCCAAATAAAATAAATAGAAATAAAATGCAGCAAGGTATTTTTGTATTTTTGGTTTAATATATCTGAAAATAAATGCAAGATAAAAGTATATCACAAAGGCAAATATATGAGAAAGAAGACCCGGGGGCGTAGGTTTCACTAGTGGCTTCTCTCGAGAAAATAGCAAACGATGGGTAAACAAATTACTGTTGGGCAATTGATAGAACTTCGAATAATCATGACGATATCCAGGCAATGATCATTATATAGGCATTGATACGTCCATTTTGCATCATGCTTTTATATCAATATTTATTGCATTATGGGCTGTTATTACACGTTATGTCACAATACTTATGCCTATTCTCTCTTATTTTACAAGGTTTACATAAGGAGGGAGAATGTCGGCAGCTGGTTCTGGGCTGGAAAAGGAGCAAATATTACAGACCTATTTTGCACAACTCCAAAAGTCCTGAAACTCCACGAAAGTTATTTTTGGAAATAATAAAAAATATTGAGTGCAAGAAGTACGCCAGAGGGGGACCCACCTGGCCACGAGGGTGGGGGACGCGCCCCCCTGCCTCGTAGGCCCCCTGTTGGCTCTCCAGTGGCCATCTTCTACTATATGAGGTCTTTAGTCAAGGAAAAAATGATAAGCAACCTTTCGGGACGGGACTCCACCGCCACGAGGCGGAACCTTGGCGGAACCAATCTAGGGCTCCGGCAGAGCTGTTCTGCCGGGGACACTTTGCTCCGGGAGGGGGAAATCATCGCCATCGTCATCACCAACGCTCCTCTCATCGGGAGAGGGCAGTCTCCATCAACATCTTCACGAGCACCATCTCCTCTCAAAACCCTAGTTCATCTCTTGTATCCAATTCTTGTTTCCAAGTCCAGGATTGGTACTAGTAGGTTGCTAGTAGTGTTGATTACTCCTTGTAGTTGATGCTAGTTGGTTTATTAGGTGGAAGATCATATGTTCAGATCCTTTATCCATATTAATACCCCTCTGATTATGAACATGAATATGCTTTGTGAGTAGATACGTTTGTTCCTGAGGACATGGGAGAAGTCTTGCAATTAGTAGTCATGTGAATTTGGTATTCGTTCGATATTTTGATGAGATGTATGTTGTCTAGCCTCTAGTGGTGTTATGTGAACGTCGACTACATAACACTTCACCATTATTTGGGCCTAGAGGAAGGCATTGGGAAGTAATAAGTAGATGATGGTTTCTAGAGTGACAGAAGCTTAAACCCTAGTTTATGCGTTGCTTCGTAAGGGGCTGATTTGGATCCATATGTTTCATGTTATGGTTAGGTTTACCTTAATACTTTTGTTGTAGTTGCGGATGCTTGCAATAGAGTTTAATCATAAGTGGGATGCTTGTTCAAGTAAGAACAGCACCCAAGCACCGGTCCACCCACATATCAAATTATCAAAGTACCGAACGCGAATCATATGAATGTGATGAAAACTAGCTTGACGATAATTCCCATGTGTCCTCGGGAGCGCTTTTCTCTATATAAGAGTTTGTCCAGGCTTGTCCTTTGCTACAAAAAGGATTGGGCCACCTTGCTGCACTTTATTTACTTTTGTTACTTGTTGCTCGTTACAAATTATCTTATCACAAAACTATTTGTTACTACTTATTTCAGTACTTGCAGAGAGTACCTTGCTGAAAAACGCTTATCATTTCCTTCTGCTCCTCGTTGGGTTCGACACTCTTACTTATCGAAAGGACTACAATAGATCCCCTATACTTGTGGGTCATCAAGACTCTTTTCTGGCGCCGTTGCTGGGGAGTGAAGCGCCTTTGGTAGGTGGAATTTGGTAAGGAAAAATTTATATAGTGTGCTGAAATTTACTGTCACTTGTGACTATGGAAAGTAATCCTCTGAGGGGCTTATTCGGGGTATCTTCACCCCGACCAGTAGAGCAAAGAGTTGCTCCTCAACCTACTGAACCTACTGAAAATGAAAATGTTCCCTTTGAAGTTCCTTCGGGTATGTTAGAAAAACTGTTAGCTAATCCTTTTGCAGGAGATGGAACAGAGCATCCTGATGAGCACCTAATCTATGTAGATGAAGTTTGTGGATTATTTAAGCTTGTAGGTATACCCGATGATGTTGTTAAGAAGAAGGTCTTCCCTTTATCTTTGGAGGGAGATGCATCGACATGGTATAGGCTATGTGATGATACGAGGTCATGGAACTACAAACGATTGAAATTGGAATTTCATCAGAAGTTTTATCCTATGCATCTTGTTCATCGTGATCGCAATTATATATATAATTTTTTGCCTCACGAAGGAGAAAGCATCGCTCAAGCTTGGGGGAAGCTTAAATCAATGTTATATTCATGCCCCAATCATGAGCTCTCAAAAGAAATAATTCTTCAAAGTTTTTATGCTCGGCTTTCCGATAACAATCGCACCATGCTCGATACTTCTTGTGTTGGCTCTTTTATGATGAAGACTATTGAATTCAAATGGAATTTATTGGATAGAATTAAACGCAACTCTGAAGATTGGGATCTCGACGAAGGTAAGGAGTCAGGTATGACACCTAAGTTTGATTGTGTTAAATCTTTTATGGATACCGATGTTTTCCATAAATTTAGCACTAAATATGGACTTGACTCTGAGATAGTAGCTTCTTTCTGTGAATCTTTTGCTACTTATGTTGATCTCCACAAGGAGAAGTGGTTTAAATATCATCCTCCCATAGAAGTAAAAGTAGCTGCACCTATTAAAGTTGAAGAAAAGACTGTCACTTATAATGATCCTATTGTTCCTACTTCTTATGTTGAGAAACCACCTTTCCCTGTTAGGATAAAGGATCATGCTAAATCTTCAACTGTGGTTCGTAAAAGCAATATTAGAACTTATACACCTCCTGAGCAGATTAAAGTTGAACCTAATATTGCTATTGTTAAAGATCTCTTGGCTGATAATATTGATGGGCATGTTATTTATTTTTGTGGTGAAACTGCTAGAATTGCCAAACCTTGTGCTAAAGATAAACATAGACCTATGGTAGGCATGCCTGTTATTTCTGTTATAATAGGAGATCATTGTTATCATGTCTTATGTGATATGGGTGCTAGTGCTAGTGTTATACCTCATGGCTTATACAAAGAAATTAAGCATGAGATTGCACCTGCTGAGTTAGAAGATATTGATGTTACAATTAAACTTGCCAATAGAGATACTATATCTGCTACGGGAATTGTTAGAGATGTTGAAGTCTTGTGTGGGAAAAATAAATATCCTGCTGATTTTTTTGTTCTTGGTTCCCCACAAGATAGCTTTTGTCCCATTATTTTTGGTAGACCCTTCTTGAACACTGTCAATGCTAGAATAGACTGCGAAAAGAGTGTTGTTACTATTGGCTTGGGTGATATGTCTCATGAGTTTAATTTCTCTAAATTTAGTAGACAACACCATGAAGAAGAATTGCCTAGTAAGGATGAAATTAATGGTCTTGCTTCTATTGCCGTACCTCCTAGTGATCCTTTTGAACAATATTTGCTAGACCATGAAAATGATATGTTTATGAATGAAAGAAGGGAAATAGATGAAATATTCTTTAAACAGGAACCCATTCTGAAACACAATTTGCCTGTTGAAATCCTAGGGGATCCTCCTCCACCCAAGGGTGATCCCGTGTTTGAGCTTAAACCGTTGCCTGATACTCTTAAATATGCTTACCTTGATGAGAAAAAGATATATCCTGTTATTATTAGTGCTAACCTTTCAGAGCATGAAGAAGAGAGATTATTGAAAACTCTGAAGAAGCACCCTGCTGCTATTGGATATACTCTTGATGATCTTAAGGGCATTAGCCCCACTCTATGTCAACATAAATAAATTTGGAGGAAGATGCCAAACCAGTTCGTGATCATCAACGAAGACTGAATCCTAAAATGAAAGAAGTGGTAAGAAAGGAAATACTAAAGCTCCTTGAGGCAGGTATAATTTATCCCGTTGCTGATAGTCGGTGGGTAAGTCCTGTCCATTGTGTCCCTAAGAAGGGAGGTATTACCGTCGTCCCTAATGATAAAGATGAATTGATTCCACAAAGAATTATTACAGGTTATAGGATGGTAATTGATTTCCGCAAATTAAATAAGGCCACTAAGAAAGATCATTACCCCTTAACTTTTATCAATAAAATGCTAGAAAGATTATGCAAACATACACACTTTTGCTTTCTAGATGGTTATTCTGGTTTCTCTCAAATACCTGTGTCAGCCAATGATCAATCAAAGACTACTTTTACTTGCCCTTTCGGTACTTTTGCTGATAGACGTATGCCTTTTGGTTTATGTAATGCACCTGCTACCTTTCAAAGATGCATGATGGCTATATTCTCTGACTTTTGTGAAAATATTTGTGAGGTTTTCATCGACGACTTTTCTGTCTATGGATCCTCTTTTGACGATTGCTTGAGCAACCTTGAACGAGTTTTGCAGAGATGTGAAGAAACTAATCTTGTCTTGAACTGGGAAAAGTGCCACTTTATGGTTAATGAAGGTATTGTCTTGGGGCATAAAGTTTCTGAAAGAGGTATTGAAGTTAATAAAGCCAAGGTTGACACTATTGAAAAGATGCCATGTCCCAAGGACATCAAAGGTATAAGAAGTTTCCTTGGTCATGCCGATTTTTATAGAAGGTTCATTAAGGACTTCTCCAAAATTTCTCGGCCTCTGACTAATTTATTACAAAAAGATATACCATTTGTCTTTGATGATGATTGTGTAGAAGCATTTGAAATACTTAAGAAAGCATTGATCTCTGCACCTATTGTTCAGCCACCTGATTGGAATTTACCCTATGAAATTATGTGTGATGCTAGTGATTATGTTGTAGGTGCTGTTCTAGGGCAAAGAGTTGATAAGAAATTAAATGTTATTCAATATGCTAGTAAAACTCTAGACAATGCTCAGAGAAATTATGCTACTACTGAAAAGGAATTGTTAGCAGTTGTATTTGCTTGTGATAAGTTCAGGCCTTATATTGTTGATTCTAAAGTAACTATTCACACTGATCATGCTGCTATTAAATATCTTACGGAAAAGAAAGATGCTAAACCTACACTCATTAGATGGGTTCTCTTGCTACAAGAATTTGATTTGCATATTGTTGATAGAAAAGGAGCTGAGAACCCCGTTGCAGACAACTTGTCTAGGTTAGAAAATGTTCTTGATGACCCACTACCTATTGATGATAGCTTTCCTGATGAGCAGTTAAATGTCATAAATGCTTCTCGTACTACTCCATGGTATGCCGATTATGCCAATTACATCGTTGCTAAATTTATACCACCTAGTTTCACATACCAGCAAAAGAAAAAGTTTTTCTATGACTTGAGACATTACTTTTGGGATGACCCACATCTTTATAAAGAAGGAGTAGTTGGTGTTATTAGACGTTGTGTACTCTGAGCATGAACAGGAACAGATCCTACGCAAGTGTCACTCCGAAGCTTATGGAGGACACCATGCTGGAGATAGAACTGCACATAAGGTATTGGAATCCGGTTTTTATTGGCCTACTCTCTTCAAGGATGCCCGTAAGTTTGTCTTGTCTTTTGATGAATGTCAAAGAATTGGTAACATTAGTAGACGTCAAGAAATGCCTATGAACTATTCACTTGTTATTGAACCATTTTATGTTTGGGGCTTTGATTATATGGGACCTTCTCCTGCCTCTAATGGATATACACATATTTTAGTTGCTGTTGATTACGTTACTAAGTGGGTAGAAGCTATTCCAACTAGTAGTGCTGATCATAACACCTCTATTAAAATGCTTAAAGAAGTTATTTTTCCGAGGTTTGGAGTCCCTAGATATTTAATGACTGATGGTGGTTCACATTTTATTCATGGTGCTTTCTGTAAAATGCTTGCTAAGTATGATGTTAATCATACTATTGCATCTCCTTATCACCCACAGTCTAGTGGTCAAGTAGAATTGAGTAATAGAGAGCTCAAATTAATTTTGCAAAAGACTGTCAATAGATCTAGAAAGAATTGGTCCAAGAAACTTGATGATGCATTATGGGCCTATAGAACTGCATACAAAAATCCTATGGGTATGTCTCCGTATAAAATGGTTTATGGAAAAGCATGTCACTTACCTCTCGAAATAGAACATAAGGCATATTGGGCCATTAAAGAGCTCAATTATGATTTCAAAATTGCCGGTGAGAAGAGGTTATTTGATATTAGCTCACTTGATGAATGGAGAACCCAAGCTTATGAGAAAGCCAAGTTGTTTAAAGAAAAAGTTAAAAGATGGCATGACAAAAGGATACAAAAGCGTAAGTTTAATTTAGGTGATTATGTATTGCTATACAACTCTCGTTTAAGATTTTTTGCAGGAAAACTTCTCTCTAAATGGGAAGGTCCTTACGTTATCGAGGAGGTCTATCGTTCTGGTGCCATAAAAAACAACAACTTCGAAGGCACAAATCCGAAGGTGGTAAATGGTCAAAGAATCAAACATTATATCTCAGGTAATCCTATAAATGTTGAAACCAATGTTATTGAAACCGTAACCCCGGAGGAATACATAAGAGACACTTTCCAGAATGTTTCAGACTGCGAAAAGGAATAGGTATGTGGTACGGTAAGTAAACCGACCCCAAAACCGTTTTGAAGGCAATATTTCTCCGTTTTGGAATATTTAGAAAAATAGAAAAATAAGAAGCAGTCCGGGAAGGAAACGAGGGCTCCACGAGGGTGGAGGGCGCGCCCTACCCTACTGGGTGAGCCCCCCTACCTTGTGGGCACCTCGTGTGCTCTCCGGACTCCGTTTTCTTGCACGATACGTATTTTGGTTGGTAAAAATTCATTATATATTCTCCCGAAGGTTTTGACTCTTGTATCATGCAAATATCCTCTGGTCTTGTTTCGAGCTGTTTCCTGTTAGGGTTGTCAAGGCCAGGCATCATGTCGCCCCCCCTGCTCCAACAGTGCAGACAACGATGCTTGGCTAATGAAGATAGAGCTGAAGAGGGAAGAACCCATGGAGATCAACAAGGATGAAGGGATCAAGAAGGCCACGGAGGATCAAGCTCCGGCAGCAGAAGACATCCTTCAACTTGATCATAATCTTCTTACCCCAACTGAGATCGAAGCTTTGAAGATGATTGAGTTAGCTCGTATATAGAAAAAGTATCTCACACGTGAAAATATTTTGTTGAAGGAGCATATCGTTGCACTCAAGGGCATTATCCGCAAGCTGGAGGACCTCTTACGCTCGATGTGCGACTATCCATCATCACCTCCACCTTCTTCATCAGCAAAGGAGATATAATCACATGGGTATGGGCACTCCCCTTGGCAACTGCCAAGCTTGGGGGAGGTGCCCCGGTATCGTATCACCATCACACTCCTATCTTTACCGTTTTTCTTAGTTCGATCCTATTAGTAGTATCTTGATCTAGTAGAATGAAGTTTATGGCATGATCTAGTTTTGAGTTTTGCTTTATGATCCCTCTATGTAATCGAGTCCGTGAGCTATATAATAAAGATTAGTGTTGAGTCAAGGGCTTGATTATTTTGCCATGATCTTGAGTGAATAAAGAAAAAGAGAAAAAGAAAAAAAAAGAAAAAAAAGAGATCATATTGATCTTATTGAGAGTAATGACTTCACATAGAAAGAGTATGATGATTAAAAGTTGTTGGGAGTTGGCAAACATAGCTTTGGTCATCATTGCAATTAATAGGAAGTAATAAAGAAAGAAAGGTTTCACATATAAATATACTATCTTGACATCTTTTATGATTGGGAGCACTCATTAAAATATGACATGCTAAAGAGTTGATGTTGGACAAGGAAGACAATGTAATGGGTTATGTTTTCTTATATCTGAGATAAAGTATATTGTCATGGATCATCCAACATGTTGAGTTTGCCTTTCCCCCTCATGCTAGCCAAATTCTTAGCACCAAGTAGAGATACTACTTATGCTTCCAAAAACCCTTAAACCAGTTTTGCCATGAGAGTCCACCATATCTACCTATGGATTGAGTAAGATCCTTCAAGTAAGTTGTCATCGGTGCAAGCAATAAAAATTGCTCTCTAAATATGTATGATTGATTGGTGTGGAGGAAATAAGCTTAATACGATCTTGTGATGTGGAAAAAATAAAAGCGACGGACTGCATAATAAAGGTTCATATCACAAGTGGCAATATAAAGTGACGTTCTTTCGCATTAAGATTTTTTGCATCCAACCATAAAAGCGCATGGCAACCTCTGCTTCCCTGTGCGAAGGGCCTATCTGTTACTATTATCTTCTACCTTATGCAAGAGTCATGGTGATCTTCACCTTTCCTTTTTACATTTTATCCTTTGGCAAGCACAGTGTGTTGGAAAGATCCTGATAGATATATCTAATTGGATGTAGGGGAGCATGAGCTATTATTGTTGACATTACCCTTGAGGTAAAAGGTTGGGAGGCGAAACAATAAGCCCCTATCTTTCTCTGTGTCCGGTTAAAACTCCGTAACCACAAGTATTGCGTGAGTGTTAACAATTATGAAAGACTAAATGATAGTTGAGTATGTGGACTTGCTAGAAAGCTCTGACATAGACTATTTCTGATGTTATAATAAATTGCAATTGCTTCAATGACTGAGATTATAGTTTGTTAGTTCTCAATAAAGTTTTTATTCATACTTTTGCATTGTGGTTAGATTATTACTTGAGCATAAGAAATCAAATGACAATATCCATATATGTTGCTGTTATGAGAACAATCATGATGCCCTCATGTCCGTATTTTATTTTATCGACACCTCTACCTCTAAACATGTGGACATATTTATCGTTATCGGCTTCCGCTTGAGGACAAGCGAGGTCTAAGCATGGGGGAGTTGATACGTCCATTTTGCATCATGCTTTTATATCGATATTTATTGCATTATGGGCTGTTATTACACATTATGTCACAATACTTATGCCTATTCTCTCTTATTTTATAAGGTTTACATAAGGAGGGAGAATGCCGGCAGCTGGAATTCTGGGCTGGAAAAGGAGCAAATATTAGAGACCTATTCTGCACAACTCCAAAAGTCCTGAAACTCCACGAAAGTTATTTTTGTAAATAATAAAAAATATTGAGCGGAAGAAGTACGCCAGAGGGGGACCCACCTGGCCACGAGGGTCGGGGGCGCGCCCTACCCCCCAGGGCGCGCCCCCTGCCTCGTGGGCCCCCTGTTGGCCCTTCGGTGGCCATCTTCTGCTATATGAGGTCTTTCGTCAAGGAAAAAATGATAAGCAACCTTTCGGGACGAGACTCCGCCGCCACGAGGCGGAACCTTGGCAGAACCAATCTAGGGCTCCAGCAGAGCTGTTCTGCCGGGGACACTTCCCTCCGGGAGGGGGAAATCATCGCCATCGTCATCACCAACGCTCCTCTCATCGGGAGAGGGCAATCTCCATCAACATATTCACCAGAACCATCTCCTCTCAAAACCCTAGTTCATCTCTTGTATCCAATTCTTGTCTCCAAGTCCGGGATTTGTACTAGTAGGTTGCTAGTAGTGTTGATTACTCCTTGTAGTTGATGCTAGTTGCTTTATTTGGTGGAAGATCATATGTTCAGATCCTTTATGCATATTAATACCCCTCTAATTATGAACATGAATATGCTTTGTGAGTAGTTACGTTTGTTCCTGAGGACATGGGAGAAGTCTTGCTATTAGTAGTCATGTGAATTTGGTATTCGTATGATATTTTGATGAGATGTATGTTGTCTAGCCTCTAGTGGTGTTATGTGAACGTCGACTACATAACACTTCACCATTATTTGGGCCTAGAGGAAGGCATTGGGAAGTAATAAGTAGATGATGGGTTGCTAGAGTGACAGAAGCTTAAACCCTAGTTTATGCGTTGCTTCGTAAGGGGCTGATTTGGATCCATATGTTTCATGCTATGGTTACGTTTACCTTAATACTTTTGTTGTAGTTGCGGATGCTTGCAATAGAGGTTAATCATAAGTGGGATGCTTGTTCAAGTAAGAACAGCACCCAAGCACCGGTCCACCCACATATCAAATTATCAAAGTACCGAACGCGAATCATATGAATGTGATGAAAACTAGCTTGACGATAATTCCCATGTGTCCTCGGGAGCGCTTTTCTCTATATAAGAGTTTGTCCAGGCTTGTACTTTGCTACAAAAAGGATTGGGCCACCTTGCT
Organism: Triticum aestivum; assembly: GCF_018294505.1. Lineage (NCBI taxonomy): Eukaryota > Viridiplantae > Streptophyta > Magnoliopsida > Poales > Poaceae > Triticum > Triticum aestivum. The sequence continues at coordinate 301,435,026 of NC_057811.1, forward strand.
GCACTTTATTTACTTTTGTTACTTGTTGCTCGTTACAAATTATCTGATCACAAAACTATCTGTTATTACTTATTTCAGTACTTGCAGAGAGTACCTTGCTGAAAACCGCTTATCATTTCCTTCTGCTCCTCGTTGGGTTCAACACTCTTACTTATCGAAAGGACTACGATAGATCCCCTATACTTGTGGGTCATCAGGCATCACGTCTGAGATTAGTAGACTAACTCCTGCCTGCATCGACTACTATTACTCCACACATTGACTGCTATCTAGCATGCATCTAATGTATTAAGTTCATGGAGAAATGGAGTAATGCAATAAGAACGATGACATGATGTAGACAAGATCTACCTATGTAGAGATAGACCCACTGTTTTATCCATAGTAGCAACAATACATACGTGTCGTTTCCCCTTCTTTCTTTGGGATCAAGCACCGTAAGATCAAAACCACTACAAAGCACCTCTTCCCATTGCAAGATAAATAGATCAAGTTGGCCAAACAAAACCCAAATATCGGAGAAGAAATACGAGGCTATAAGAAATAATGCATATAACTAATCAAAGAAACTCAAATAACTTTCATGGATATAAAAAGATATAACTGATCATAAACTCAAAGTTCATCAGATCCCAATAAACACACCGCAAAAAGAGTTACATAATATGGATCTCCAAGAGACCATTGTATTGAGAATTCAGCGAGAGAGAGGAAGCCAACTAGCTACTAACTACAGAACCGAAGCTCTACAAAGAACTACTCACGCATCATCGTAGAGGCACCAATGGAGGTGGTGAACCCTATCCGAGATGGTGTCTAGATTGGATCTGGTGGTTCAGGACTCTGTGGCGGCTGGATGAATATTTCGTCGACTCCCCTAGGGTTTTGAGAATATTGGGGTATTTATAGAGCAATGAGGCGGTCCGGGGGCACCCGAGGTGGGCACAACCCATCAGGTCGCGCCTGGGCCTCCTGGCGCGCCCTGGTGGGTTGTGCCCCCCTCGGGGCACCCCCCAGGCGCAGCCAGGGCCCATTACGTTCCTTCTAGTCTATAAAAATTCTCTGTGAAGTTTCGTTGCATTTGGACTTCGTCTGATATTGATTTCCTGCGATGTTAAAAACATGCAGAAAATAGCAACTGGCACATGGCACTATGTCTTTAGGTTAGTACCAAAACATGATATAAAATGACTATAAAATGATTATAAATATCCAAGATTGATAATATAACAACATGGAACAATAAAAAATTATAGATACGTTGGAGACGTATCACCTAGCTCGATGAACTAGAAGGAAATGGGAGACAGTAGTTTCCAGGTTCGGGCCACCTTGCGGTGTAAAACCTTACTCCTGCTTTGTGGTGGATTGGCCTCGAGGGGCTGAGGATGAACTAGTATAGTGGGAGAACAACGTCAGGAGGAGGAGTGTTCTAATGTTCGAGTGAGCTTGTGAGTGTGAGGATGGAATGGACCCGATCCGGTCTCCCCTCTCCTATGGTGGTGGCTAGGTCCTATTTATAGTGGCCATGGTCCTCTTCCCAAACGAAGGCGGGAAGGGATCCCACAACGACCAATTTTGAAGGGAGACAACTAGTACATGCAATCCTGACAAAAGTAGTACTGGCCTGCAAAAGACTCTGGTCGTGACGTAGTGGTGGGCTCATTGATGACCTCCGTCCTGCCGTCCTCGCGGTCTTGGTCTTGTTGCACGGGAATGGAAACCTTTGGCTGATTCCTCGGGAATCCGCTCCTGCGCTTGCCCCCTTAGCACCAAAGAGGAAACTGGTGCACTGCGCCGCTGGCGCCCGCCTGGCCTTGGTCGTCATGGCTCACGTCATCCGGACCTCACGAGGTGTGGCTTGCATAGAAATCTCCGCTCCTCAGGAGCCAGCCTGAGGAGGCCGCTCCTCGTGGAGGTCTTGGTGTGGTCCGCCTCGCGAGGCTTGGCCCCTCGTGAGGTTCTTGAGTTGTTGATGCTGAAGGTGGGCCATACCAGGACGTCGATGATGCCACGCCGTGGACCGCAGGCAGGCAAGTCTAGGTACCCCCGTTCCCAGAACGCCAGCAGCTGCACTAGTACGATGTACATCCATGGATGCATAGAGTGTTGCCCAGAGCAACAAATATCCAGGCAGCATGTGTGGATTACGTCCCATTTTTGTTCTCTTTAGCCACATTTTTCCTATGTGAGGACAACAAACCGATCGACCTGGTCATTATCTATTGCGTTGTCATGCCTTACTACCCTTTTTCAACCAAGAGACACGAGACTCGTTCCTTAGCTACTGATTTTCCCCTTTTCAACCTAGATGCGTGTTCGATGCCTAGTCTCTCGGACAGTACTTTCTCCCTTCCTTTCCTTATTCAACCCAGACATGGATTAGTCTGCATGAAGTAGGTTTCCTTTAATAGTGCAAATTAAGGTTTTTGTCTGCGTGACCAGCAGAGCAGAGGATAACAAATTGGGAAGATGGTGAAGTGGAAAAAAGATCCACATGCAGTGACGTGCCAGATGGGGCAATAGAACAAGGGTATGGTAACGGAGGCCATCCCGCGAGGGTGCTAGGTCTGAAAGGACGGCCTTGTCGTCGGTGCATGACCTCGCTCGCCGACGGCGAGTGCGTCAATGCTGCACGTCCTTTTCTTCCCCGGTGGATCTGAGACCACCGGTGAGGAGGGAGAGAGAGGCCATCTTTTTTAGATCTGGAGAGAGGGTGATAGTGTGAGACGCAAGTGGGAGGCCCTTAGCAAGAAAGCGCTGAAGCTCTAGCCTATATATCGTTTTTGATACTAGTACTAGAGGTAGAGTAGTTTATATTTTCTCCGCATACAGTACCAGTTAGTCGTGCTTCAAAACTGAATGACACGCCATTAAAAAATAAAGGTCGATAACTAATGTGGCACCTCGTGCCAACGCGGCCAGATCGCATTTTGCATGAGAAATTACACATCGTGTTTCATTGACATGTGGTCCCGTTCCAACATATCAGTGAGACGACGGCAAGTCCTTTTGTACAATTTCCGAACGAACGTCTATGTAGGCCGGGGAGCCTCTTTGTGTACTGTGGCAACCGTTCACCGCCTCTTCACCTCTCCCTCTCGATTTGGAATTGTTGTCGCACGCTCTTCCTCCCTCCTCCATTTGCCTTCACCCTTCCTTCTGCCATTGTTCGATCGTCTTCTCCATGGAGGGAACAGGACGGAAACGACCCCGTTATTCTTGCCCCGATCTAAAAGATGACGTGGTGGAGGAAATCATTGATCGGTGCAACATCATCACCTCAGCTAGCATGGCAGGTTTGTTCAAGACCATTCTCGACTCAATTAATAACATCATTACAAGAAACCCAGGGTCCAGCAGCGGTTTGATCTCCCCTATCTTCTTCATCGTGACCCTACAAGTTAATCCCGCTTGATAATGATACATGTGATGTTAAGATGCCATCGCTTGAGGGTAAGGCTTGGGCAGGCGCAAATGGAGATTGGGTTTTTTATATTGGGTACAACTATGAGTGGGAACTTGTGAATGTGTACACTCGTCACCGTGTTCCACTTCCAAAAATCTCAGACTGCCCAGAGGTTGAGCACACCGGTATTCTACGTACGTTCAACTACAATCATGGTGACTGTCGTCTACAGAAGATAGCAATTTGTTGAGTTCCCAACCACTCTTGGGGTTATAGGAATGCTTTTGTTATCGCTACCTTCGACAAGCTTGTTGTCGTCCTTCATAATTCGACTCGATGGATATTGCTCAAAAAACAGTTTCTGTACACGGATGTGTACTGTGATGCAATTCAATATGAGGGTCTTGTGTTTGCTGCCACCACTCGTGGCACTGTTTTTGCATGGAATCCTGATGCTTTCGGTATGTTTGTTATCCACCATAAATATTATTGTTTCATCCACATGCATGCGGGTTAGCTAGTTTCCTTTTACTAATTAACCTTCTTGTGTTTCCAAGGTCCTGTGAACATTCCACCACATATACTTGAAATTTTTTATAACCAAGGGGGAGATGACGATGGTGCTGATCACGAGCATGAGGACGAGCAGGACACATATACTCAGTGGCGCCTGGCAACTTATTCCGATGGATGACCTCTTCTTATCTGTATATAGGGCACTGCTGATGTTACTAAGGAAGCAGGTGTTGTCTCGCATGGTCGCACTCTCCGGACCTATTCCAACATCCATTGCAGGGTATTCAGGATGGATACTAGTGTGCTAGCGCCAACACCTTCTCCCTGGTTCAGTATTGATAGTCTTGGAGGAAACTCGCTCTTCCTTGGACAAAACTATCCAATGATGGTGAAAGGCGATCTAGCTGCTATTCACACAACGTTACTACCATTTATGAGAAGCAACTGTATCTATACCCAGGACATTGCTATGGTTCCCTACCGTGGCTATCACAATATGCCTCCTGATATAGGCCACTTCAGCCTGGATGATCGGTCCTACGTTGGTCTCGAGATTGACAATAGCTGGCCCTTCCTAGAGAATCACTTCTTGTTCAAAGCAAGCGTTTCCAACACCAACGAGTGGTTGAGCTGAAGTTCATTTCATTGCTTGTTATTCAGTGGTTGAGCTGAATGTATCCTCGTTGTCATTGTGGGTTGATGACCTGTTGTATGTAATGCTAAATGATATGCCTGTAATAAACTTACTAAATTTATGAATGGGTTTCGAGTCGCTTCTCAGAGTGGGTGCTACGACGAGGTAAAAATATATTTTCACTACAAAAAAAATACACTTCCGTGATGATACGTGTTTGTCATAGTAGGTCATGTTTTCTGTCATGCATGTACATCCATGACAATTTTATGATAGAATCAAGATAGTCATACCAGTGTTGTCGTAGAAGTGTTCCATGACATTACCAAATTTATCATCACGGAAGTGTGCACTTCCATGATGATAAATCGCGTGTCATAGAAGTGCTTTCGTCAAGGGTGACCGACACGTGGCATCCACCGTAACAGGTCGACGTTAAGCTATCAGGACCGGTTTTGGATCCGATAACAAGTTAACAGCCCGGACCAATGGTGATTTTCCACGTGTAAAATTCTCATTGGCCAGAGGAAATACGTGTTGGCTCACCGTTGGGACAGATGTCATCCACTCATTGGACATGAGGCGCCTATGATACGTCGACACGTGGCATGGCCCAACAGAGGCCCATTCCGGTGAAAAGGCTGGCCCGTTTGACTTGGTCAAAAGGTAACGGGCCGGCCCACGGAAGGCCTGTTAATGGCCTGTTCATATATTGCGCATTTATGGCCCGCTAACTACCGGTCCGTTACGGCCTATCGGAATTAAGCCGAGTAGCTTCATCTGGGCCGTCGAATATGATTCCATCCCATTGTAACTTCTGGCCCATGTATGGCCCATGATGTCTTTCGGTCCATATGAGGCCCTTTGTAACTCTTGGCCCATTAAAGGCCCGAGATGAAACTGGCCCATAATGAACAGTGTATCGCTTTATACCCATTAACGACCCATTATTCTATCGGCCATTTCTAGCCCGTGTTAACTTTCGGCCTTCTAAGGGCCCATTTATTCTTGGGCTCATTTCTAGAATTCGGTTAGATACGGTCCGTTACTGGCCAGTTCCGTTTGTGGGCCAAATACAGCCAGTGGTTACATTCGGCCCGTTTGTTGCCTGTTAACCCGTTAGGCTCTTTTCATAGCGTTATCAAATATGGACTATTAACGGCCCGTTATGGTCCACGAATATTACGGCCCATGTTTGGCGAAATGATTATACGCTCCGTAGAAGGCCCATGGATCATACGGCCCGTAGAAGACCAATGGATCCTACGGCCCGTAGAAGGCCCATGGATCATACGGCCCGTAGAAAGTCCATGGATCCTACGGCCCGTAAAAGGCCCATGGATCCAACGGCCCGTAGAAGGCCCACCGATCCTACGGCCCGCAGGAGGCCCATGGTTACAACAGCCCGTGTGTTGCCATGATTATTGTGGCCTAGTTACCAAAAATAGGTTATTGTGGCCACTAGAAAAACGCGGAAAAAGAACTGCAGTGACTACAAGCAAACAACTAAACAAAACAATAAGGAAATAAATAAGCAAGCAACTAATGCTAGCCTATTACAGCTATTAGACATATTACATCCACTGGGCATCAAAGTTCGCCACCAGTGCAAATATAGGAAACAAAGCAGCATATTACACACACTGGCCGTCAAAATTGGCCACCAGTGCAAATAAGCACGGAAGCAAGACAAGTCCATAACTGAAACAACTTCAGAAGAACTCAAGAAATGTTATCATGGGTATCCACTATGCTGGCAATAAGCTTAGCAAGCCTATTAGCTTTGTCCTGTTTCATGCTAAAATCCTCCAATGCTTGCTGTTGCACCAGAAAGTATGCATCTGAATGCTCTAGGGACTTTCGCAGTCCTTCCGCTTCTTGTCGCAGCACAGCTGATCGATGTCTTTCAGCTTGTAGTTGAGACTCAAGAAACCAAACTGATTCATATAGTGAGTTTGAATAGCTTGTGCAAGCGGTAGTGGCCAGTAACTCGAACAGTAAACCAAGACAAGACTTTGGGGTTGCCTCACTATCTTGAACATAGTTTTCCATAGCTATTTTATCAGCTTTGTTGGAGACCAACAAGGATGTCTCACGATCCTGAACCTTATCTGCATCACTTCCTTTACCATTGCTTAATAAGGCACTCGTCCCCAATATTCTGTCAGCATTCTAAAAGAAGAAACAAGCTGACACATAATAGGTTTAGCATGTACTAGTATATGAAACTCATTTCGGTGAACCCGTTCATTAGTAAGGTGGACAAGATTAAACTACCAAGTCTTCTATTGCCAAGTAGTACATTTTAAAAGCATCAAACAAACATATATCTATGTCCTATGGTCACTGCATTGTGTTGCCAAATCAAAATAGAGACACGGTTCAAATCATATCAGTTCAAGAGAAAGCAGCACTGAAAGAATACAAAGCGTGGGAAACTAAACGGCACAACAAGATTTCAGATGGGTACCACGGGTCTACATGTACAACAACACTATTGGCCCTGTTATGATGATAGTAATGTTCATGATATGAGAAGTCAACTGTATACACAATTGAAATTGAAATGAACAGAGCTATTTACAAGAGCAAACCTATTAAAGAAACATGCGTAAACATACATGTTCTGCCATTGGAGTTCCATTGGATAGTTCAATTTAAAAATAAGTTTGTACGAGTAAATAAAGTGATACAAGAGCAAAGCAGTATGCACGATAGCAATGGAATCTTAAATGAGAAAAGTTGTTCTTCAGGTTTAAGCACTTGTTCTACATGAACAGAGTACAGTAAGACGCAAGCATATAGTTCTTAAAATAAAATGAGCTCATCGACCTTACCACATTCTTGGTTCGGGACCAGTAAAGAACAAGGCGTTCCCAGTCATCGTCCAGTAAATGTGTCTCAGGAGAATGTAAGGGAACTTGATGAGTTTGTTTGCCAGTGAAGTACGTTTTCTTCAAGTAATTCCGATACTGCCACCAATCATTCTTGAAGATAGCAGAGGTATTAGCACAGGTTACCTCATCCTGAGTTTCCAAATCGGTCCTTCTCTATAGAGAAAAATGGGAAAATTTGTTGTATTATAACCATCATGGAGGTAGAATGTATGGGACAAAGCAAAGTAATTGCCATGAATAACATTACTTACACATAACTCCTGGACAAACTACTGCAACTGGCATTTTCCTTCATCTTCAGTATAATATTTCCATTATGGGAAGATACGCACATAGGATTTAACAACATCAAATGCTATAGATGCTAAACTATGAATGGCTGCTTGTGCTTCCTCCACAGGAATAGGTGTACTAACTGGTGGAGTTGGCGTTCGCCATTGTAGTACTGGCGCTTTGGGCACTGGAGCTGCCTTACTAACTACTCTTGTTTGGGAGCTCAGTGATGGAGACGGTGCTGTGTCAGCAGGAACTAGGTTACTATCTGCTGGGGTTGGGGTTAGATTGGGTGAAGCTGGTTCTCTGTCCATCACAATAGGGGTAAAATCTGCGAGAGTCTGGGTTATGTGTGGTAGGGCTGGTTCTCGTGCATGTACAACCGGGGTGCTATCTCCACCAAGAGTTAGCACTATTTTATTTGAAGACCGAGTTTTTACTTAGCTAGATACTGCCATCACCCGCTCCAATTCAAATGGCTCATAAACAGGAAACATAGTTGAATGTACAGACATTGTATGAGAGACAGATGCAATATAGTGTGGAAAAAAGAGGGCATTAAATAATTGGCATGTATATTGTTTAACTAAAATGGATAGCATGACATAATTTCACATATATGATGTCTATCTAAACTGGATATCATAGCATAACATAATTCAAAGATATGATGACTAACTAAACAGGATCGCATGACATAATTCACATACATGTTATCTAAGTAACCAGGATCGCATGATTTAATTCATATATGTGATTTATATGCTAAGAGGAGGGCATTCACATATATGATGTCTGAACTAATAACATGGTGTTGAATATTGTGTATATGATGTCTAAACTAGGCAATGCAAGACACCATATGCATGATATGAGCAGTAGAACCGTGCCACGTTAGAGCACACACCTCGATGGGGGAATAGGACTGGTCATCTGTCTCTGAATCCATCTTTGAGGAGCTATCGGGACCCAGCAAGAGATCTACTGCGACAGGTAGCACTGTCTACTTTGAAGGCCTTGTTTTCACTACAGATTTTTCCATCACCCACTCAAATGGCTGATTCACAGGAAGAGTAGTTTAATGTACAAACATTGTCGACAAATGGAAATTTAATGAAGAAAAGGATGGGCTAGATATCATTCAAATATATGATGCCCGGTTAAACAGGATGGCATTGCACATTTCACATATATTATGGCTGGCTAAAAGACATGAGACTGCATAATTCCCATATATGATATTGAAACTAAACAGGTGGCATTACATAACATGTCTAAAGTAAGCAGATGACATATATGATGTCGAAAGTAGGCACTGCAAGGAAACATAAGCATGATATGACTAACATCATCATGCCAAGTTAGAGCAAACACCTTGGGGGGTAAATAGGAGTAGTCAGCTGCGTCTGAATCCGCCTCAGAACAGATATCTTCCTCTGGTTTACAATTTGGAGAGGGGGGAGGGTTTGCCATTGAACCCACCATGGAGCGATGTCTGCATGACATTGTATTGCCGCATAAACTCTTCTCCTTTTCTCTACATGTTCAGCATGACTGTGTACAATATCTGACATGCATACTAAAAATATAGTGAGATTATGTAAGGAGAGCATGCAGATATCTAGAGTAATGGTAACAACCAGTGGATGGATCCAAAAATAATGATAGCAGGCTGATGATTGCTTTAATTTAATAAAAAACAGATGATGATTGCTTTACTATTTGTTTCCCACCCAAGATGAACAACATAGGCATACCCTAGGTGAACCAGATATTAGACAGATATACTATTCATTGCTGCCTCGATATGTGCCCCACAACTAATTTCCAACTCAAGTTTGAACATCAGTTTGGACCTGACTTGGAGTCTAAGAGGTGAACAGGACAATAAAGTAGCAGGTAATATTAAGCAATGCATAACATCAGCAGAAACAAAAGAGTGCGACCTGTCTTGTGGACCCGTGTACTCCTCAGGTTCATCTGCTCAGTCGATGATGGTGATGCCGTTGCGGTGGGTGCCGGCGGTAGGGGAGGAGATCTGAGGCGGCAAAAGACAGTCAGGAGTCGTGATGTCTGGTTTGGTGGATGCTTCTGTCGATGGAGCAACTCAGGTGAGGTGGACGACGTCGCGGCAGGAGCAGGACAAACCACACAAAGTTTTCTTCGACACCTACCTGTAACTGAAGGAATTCTGTAAGGGCTCATTTGGGTTGCATGATTCTAAAAACGCAGGGATAGGAGGAAAAACACTGGAATAGGATAGGAATGCACATGGGAAATAGAGCATTTGTGAACGCAGGATTTCTGTCAACTTGGGTGTTTGGTTCACAGGAATTGGAGGAGTAGAGGAATGCAAAGAAACATGGCCAGAATAAAGTGAAACCATATGAAAGCGTGTAAAGTTAGAACGTTATTCTGCCACTAATGCACTTGGTCTTGTTTTCATGCATAGGATTGGTCGCTGAAGAAGTTGAGGCAGAGGTGGCTCTGAACTTGACATGAATGTAGAGTAATAAGTGATGCAACAAGTGTACAACCTCTTTGTCGTAGCCGTGTCGACCTCGGCATCATTGGGTAGGTCGCTGAAGAAGTTGAGGCAGAGGTGGCTGTCGGAGGTGTGGAGGAAGATCTGAGGAATCTGTAGACGGCGTCCAGGGCACTGCTCTATTGTGATGGATCGTTCCAACGTTGGAGCAGCTCCGGCGAGCCGTAAGACGTCAAGGCTGAAGCAGCACAAGACAGACATCGTTAATCTCAAGCGGGATTCTAATAGCATCTCCAATAGATGATGTAAAATGCATTACCAAAAAGTGATAGATGTAAAATTTACATCACCAAAAACCACCTGACTACGACAGATGAGGTCAAAATTGTTGACTCCGATCTTAACTGTTGAAACTGAAATTTACTGTGGAATCTGAATGTTACTGTCGAAACTGAACGCAATGGTAGCAGAGGGGCACTTCACATGGGATAGTTTAGGGAGGGCCTGCAGTTCATCTTCAACCTGCACCCCCCTGAGCCGCCAGCCACCACCGGCCGAACCCCACTCCGCCTCGCCGCCCCGAAACAACTCCCCACCGCCGGTCCGCCGCCGCCTCGCTGCCCCAAAACAACTCCCCACCGGTGGTCCGCCGCCGCTCTAGCCAGCCCTCTAGCCCCCCCTCCCGCGCCAAGCTTTTTCTCCGGTGATCCCCACGCCACCGCCCCACCACCGTGCCCCCCACCGCCGGCGAGCAGCACCCCACCCAGAACCCTAAGATAGATAGTGGGGTGCCTACTTTGACGTAGCCGCTCCATGGGGGTGCGGGATGGAGCACCGTCGGCGCCGGGAGGTCGAGTTAAGGAGAAAGTGCGATGCGATGAGTGTACAACCTCTTTGGTGGTGCTGAGTAGGCCTTGGCTTCGTCCGAGGAGTCGGTGAGGATGTTGCCGTTCTAGTGGAGCAGGTTAAGGCAGCGCTGTGGGGATGGAGCAGTCGCGATAGACGAGGCGATCGTTGGAGCAGCTCCTTGGAGGTGGAGGATGGGGCGGCTGAACCGGCGGGACAACGGGATGGACGACGGATCCTCATCCCGGGAGGCGGATGAGGGACGTCGACCTGTTGCGGTGGACGACATCGTCGGGGAAGAGGCTCCGGCTGAGCAGCGGTGAGGTGGCAGACGGAGGAGGGTGGGGTTTCGCGGCTGGAGCAGAGATGTTATGGCGGCCAGATTTAGAATGGCGAAAAGGAGGCAATGGGAGGGGGGAACCATGACTTAGGGACGCGCTTCTCCAAAATGTAGGGTGTGTTACAAAAGTACCCCCACCGATTTGAACTAGCGGTCCTTCCGGCTCAGGGTTAGAAGGGGGATTTCGCGTGTCAGGATTTGGCAGCTGGAGGGAGTTTTCGCGCGAGTTGTAATTTCGGGATAGCAAGGCGCGGGTTGTGAAGGCGCCAGTTTTGGGAGCACGATATCTGAATTTTCGAGATATAACAAGGCGCGGGTTGAATTTTAGGGACAAGCCTAACGTGTAATATTGTACATGGACATACCAAATCAATTCGCACTTCCGTCAACAACAAAAAATGAAAAAATAAAAACTATTCACACCACACAAAGAGAGAGTCTTGTCCTGTTTTACTATACAAATGCTATTCAAAGCTACTCCCTCCTTCCATCTATATAGGGCCCAATGCGTTTTTCGAGGCTAACTTTGACCAAATATTAGAGCAATAATATATGACATGCAACTTACACAAAGCACACCGTTAAATTCGTGTGTGAAAGGAGCTTTCAATGATATAATTTTCACATTGTGCATGTCATGTACTATTAATCTTGTCAATAGTCAAAGGCGGTCTTCAAAAACGCATTAGGCCCTATATAGATGGAAGGAGGGAGTATGAATCCATTATATGTCCAATTAAATTATTTTGCTGGCTGTTTAATGCATGTAACCTACTCATACCAACATTTTAGTGCATTCCAAATGTTTATACTACCGCTGCAATTCGAACTGAATTTGAATTCGTTTCTCTATTTCAATAAGAATCTACAATCATGATTGTTGCCAACTTCAACCATCATTCGTGTATTACATTAACAACACACCACATGATTACTATAGAGATGGATATGAAATATGTGTACTATATGAACTGAAATTCAATTTTTGAATACACTTTATGTTGATTCCAAATAATAGTACATTTGATGTACTAACTATATATTCATAATCTAAACCATGTTCCATAGGTACACTGTGTTTATCACACAAGGTATAGTGCCCCGCCCCCTACATTATGGCAAGTATTTAGCCCTGAGCTGCAAAAGCCACACATTAGCCCAAATTATAATCAATGTTCTATGTATAATATGAATTACTAGCAAGAAGCCCATGCGTTCCACGGAACATTAACATGATCAAGGGGATGCCTTATTTGCAAATATGGAGAGGGGTGTGGGTATGTTTTTTCAAAATTGCCATAGTTTCCTTCCTATCCATCAGATATAAATCGGACTGCCTATATTGCAGGATAGCAGGCACACCATCATCAACAACTCTGTTTTTATAAGAGTAGAGATAAAATATATTATATGTAGTATAACATGTTCATAACCTCACCATGTGTATCACCGTTATATATATATTCACGCATGCGTCGGTTTAGAACACTATGATAAATTCTTCAAATATCCAAATTCGCTTTTTATAATGAATCATGATCTCTATTCGTCGTTTACACCCGCACAATCCTCTTATCTTTGTAGCTAGCGCTAACTTTCTCTCGTCCATGCATATGCCCGCATCCCTCTCACCCTCCCTCAGCATTCTCTAGCTCCATCGCGCAAATTCGTCTTTTCATTTTAGGTCGTTCACCCAATGTGTGTGTTGGCCCCCCAGCTCCTTCTTTACGGCACACATCGATCGATATGCCTCTCTAGCCAGGTGTGCCTACCACAAACACAAGCTTCCCCTCTTCTCTTCTCACCATCCATGCCTCACTCCCACCATTCTTTTCATCAATCTCGTACTCGCACACTCCTTCCCCCTCGATATAGTATGCCTCTTGCACCACCTCCTAGATGCATCCCTCTCTCTCTATCCTTCTCCCCGGGCCTTATTTGCTTCTAACACATACATGCATGTATATCGATCGATCTCCCTACATATACCTTGGTCGACTTTAACTATTTCCCCCCACCCATCGATCGACGTACCTCACAAGTTATGTCTCTCCTTTCTCCGACAAAGGATGACTGATCTTCCTATGTAGTTATGTCTGCTTACCACAGCCATATCGTCCCCCTCATCATTCGTGCATGCCTCCTGACCCGTCTCTCGCACGCACGTGCACAGATAGGGCAGCCATCCGCTCTCTTATTGATATTGCAAGTGTGCTCTCTGTTTGTCTAGCAAGCCTCTCCCAGTTTCCCACCATTTGTAGAAGAAACTCCACTACCACCCCCTCCAACACTCTAGCTCTGTATCTCTCCCATCCTTATTCCTCTCCTACATATATGCATGGATGCCGATCGATCTCCCTTAATACATAAGGTAGGCCTCTCTCCTCCTCCACACATATACCAGCCATTGTACCTCTATAATTAAT
>NC_057811.1:301449055-301458845 GCF_018294505.1 Triticum aestivum
ACCATACACCGATAGTCGAGTGATGTAGGTAGGTATCCATGCCATAGAGACAAACTGCACCTGTCCCCTCTCATGTTCCAGTAGGCCAGCCATTCTATATCTTTGACGTGGGCACACACAAATTCGATGGCACCCTCCACGACGGCGACATGGCCGGAGGCAGGGAGCTTGCGGTCATGGCGGACCTACGCCCTAGAGGACGAAAGAGCCGGCGAGTATAAGGGGGAAAGGTGCGGGGGCTCACAACGGTCGCTGAGTAGGGGACGGCGAGGCCGGGGATGACTTGGTCGCAGCGAATCGACGAGGAGTAGCTCCGGGCACCGAGGACGAAGACGGGATGATGGCGACGAGTTGGGGCAGTGAGGCGACGAGGAAGTAGGGTCAGGGGCACTGTAGTGGTGCTCCTCGGCTCGGCTCGTAGTCGAAGGCGACGAGGCGGAGGGCGGCGAAGGCCCTGGCACGGTCCTAGGTGACGGGGACGGCGGAGAGCTCGTCGGCGTCGGCGGTCATGGTGGTGGTGCGGTGGCGCGGTGGATCTGGAAAGCGAAAGCGGCGCGAGGAGGGAAATGGATGGGGACGCCAGGGGGATTGGAGAGGGGATCGAGGAGTCGGGGCGTGGCAGCCTTATTCTCTCGCGGGGTTCGGCGGCGACCAGCCTCCTGTAGCGACGGGGTCGGGGGAACAGAGAACCGACTAGGGAGGGGGAGTGGGCCGGCTAGGGTGGGTCGACGGCCAGCTGGGCCGAGGCCCAGCGGGGAGGGGGGGTTCTTTTCCTTTTCTTTTTTTTTATTTTTTTATTTGTAGTTTCTTTTATTTTCTTGTTTTACAAAAATTACCACTAGTGCCTAAATTTGTATTTATCAACAAACTACTGTGAGATTAGTCCTTAACCCATAATAAAATAGTTTTAGCATTTTATAAATTCAATAGGCATTTGTTTAATTGTTTTCACTATTGTTTTAATTGTTTTAGAGCCTTTAAACATTTTGTCAAAGCTTGGTTTCTCCACCATAATTACTTAGGATTTATTTGTCACTTTTAGAACATTTTAGTTTTGACATTTGAAAAGTTTTATTGTTTGCTATATTTTGAATTGATTTTTGAATCGGTTTTGAACTAACGAAGGATTAGAAACAGTAACGGAGGTGACGTGGCATCATTAGCAGAGTTTTACTATAGCTTGATTATCCGGGCGTCACAATTCTCCTCCACTACAAGAAATCTCATCCCGAGATTTAAGAGGGGAGTAAGGGGGGAAGGTTTGGTAACGAATCTAGCGGGTCTTCTCATCCTGGCTTGCTCTTCTCGAAGAGGCTGGTCCAATACATTGATGTCTTCATTCTGCTGTTTCAGGTCATCATGATAAAGTTGTCGTCCTTTCTTCGGGAACTCCACCGTACTTACGACAGAGTAAGGGGGTATTCTGGAAGAACGGACTTCTGCAGGGTTTACTATCTGGTCAATATCATCGGGGAAGGTGGCGGAAAGTATCTCTCGAACTAAACCTTAAGAAAAGCCGAGAGCAAGTAAGAAAGTACCATGAGAAGTTTCAAACGGGTAGGCAATCGTTCGAAGCCTGAAACAAAGTGTGAAAGGGGTTCAAAGCAATCGGAATAAGTATTATGTCTGATGCCAGTATAGATCAGTAGGACGATGGTCCGTGAATTACATACGAGGCCACGCGCGATGAATAAATTTGGGAACAGGGGGTGTACAGGAGAGTCAGGTTTCGATCCTGTGGAACTGTGGGTTATGGGCCCACCATGTGGGTTAAAAGTAGGAAGGGCGGTGACATCTTGCACGATCATGATAGCAAGGCATGTCAGAGGGTAGCCTGTCAGTTATATGTCAGCAACATCGTCGGTACCAAGGGCGAGGGACGAAGAGAACCATTTTCCTGCTCGTTGAAACGAGGCGGACCATTAGGCAAAGTTCTCGTCCATCGGTGGTTACCGAAATATCACCAACAATAATAACAGGGTCTTACTGACAGAGTTGTACACCGAGGTGTTTACATAAGCAGGAGAATATTACTGCTTAGATCATATAGATCACTAGAAAGGTTAAACCAAACAATGGAAAGGAAAATATGATTATTAGATTAAACAGAAGAATGGAAAGGAAAATGTGTTTAAACACATATTTCAAGGGTATATCCTTCCCAAGGACAAGCAGAGCATGATATCCATGACGTGATATAGTGTAGAAAACTCTTTAGGTACGGGAGAGAAATTTCATGACATTACCCATACAACGGTGTGTGGATAATTGAGCAGGAAACAAATAGCTTTGGGCTTCAAATGTTCCTGTTTAAAATCAGAGTACCATAGACATGCTTCGAGATAGCATTGACATGGTCAACAGGTGAAGATCAGACTTTGGAAACAAAAGGATCCATCAGGAACAACTTATAGAGTAAGTCTTACAATTTCCTCATGGAAGAATAGCTAGCCTTGCTAAAAAGTAAAACTTATAACAATAGGTCCTCCCGCCAGGTGTGTTAGGCATGACATCACCTTACCGGGTCATAAATAGGCCAATGTTATAACTCTTGGAAATATGTTCCAACCATCATATCTGACCGAGATTCAGATCTGATTGATGTCAGGATAACTCAGACTTAGGAGGCCTGAGAAGAAAGGTGCAACACAAATTGTCGAAACGACATCGAAGATTCTCGGGCGATGAACTATGGATGCGAGTTCCGGACCTGGCTTCACCATTACATCAAGGAGAGGTGAGGAGGTGACTGATTGACTCAGCGACAATCCATTGAGATTTCCAAAAGATGGATTTCCACCACTATGTGAACAAGGAGATAACATTAGCTAGATCGAATGACTTAATGATGTATGCTCGAGGAAAACATACATAGTTAAACATTGGTTGAAATGTGCACCCGAAATATGGGCTAGGTAGCACAATCAATGTTCGAATGATGATTCATTAAGCCATAGACGTAGAATGAAACTATAGACCAATAACTTCAAAGCAATAGGGTTGCTAGAAGTTTAGAATTCACACACCACAGACCATTGGTCGGTATTCCTTTTAGAAACAACACGGGGACCAAGAAAGAATGGTGATGGGGAGAAGTATCACCGTACCAAGATGTCATACGAGGTGGTGAAATTCTTATGACATACTTGACATAAAAGATGGTAATACTCCAAGGTAGAACATATCATAAGCTAGATAGCAAGGAAATCAAGGTACAACACAAAACACGAACAAGTTTGTGTTGAATGGAAGGCGACAAAATGGTCGATGATAAAACAAATCATCGAGGGCAAGGATGGTATTTCTCATCCAGAATTCGATAGATATCTTGGAAGATCTCAGAATGTTGATGATGTTCACGACACATTTGTAGCGAGAATTTATGAAGAGGTAATCGATCGGCGATGACATCAAGTCAAAGGAATGATGAAGCGAAAAGTTATTGGAACCAGGGGTACGACACAAACTCGAAATCAAGCTTGCTGTTCAAGGCGAAATGATATGACGAGGAAAATCGACGTAAGCTTAGCTCAGCGTCGAAGGTGGTGCTCCGGGAATAAAGACCAGATAGCACAGTTAAAATCGGCACGATAATAACATAGCCGAGCAGGCTAGGGATGACGTGATCGAGTACGAACTCGTAAACAAAGGAGATTATTAAGAGTTGTTTAATCATGATGCGGACTCGATTCAGTTATCGATGTCCTTGAGTGTTTAATAACTCGGAGCCCGTGAAAAATTGGAATCCATGAGAATGTAATACTTGATGGAGAACTCATAAGAAGTTATGCAGTTCCGTGATAATCTCGAGATGCCAGGGGTAATACTCGACGACAAACCAAAGTAGAGGTTGGACTAGGGTATTGCTCTTACAGAAGACAAGTGCTTAAACTTGTACGAGAAATGGTATTTAAAGGAGAACATGGTCGGAACCATGATTGAAAAAGGCCAGATCCCAGATATAAGATGAACTTATACCAATGGAATAATTAATTTAAGAAAAGCTTTAATGATAAGATCTACATCGGTTCCATGGGCATGAACGCAAAGTTCAAGGTCGACTCCCACTTCTTCAATGCATGACCTTTCATTCACTTCTCGCGTTCGATGAAATTGTATGGTAGAAAATTATCTGGTAAAATACCAGAAGGGTATGGCTTGTGAAAACCTTCGGGTTCATACGGTTTTTAGGGAAGGTATAGGTTCAACCCATCAAGGCATCTTAGGAACATATACCACAAACTTTGGAGTAAATATTACAAGCTCGAAAGAAGAGCATTGTTCAAAAACAGATGATACAATTTACCAAAGGCATTATATACCCATGGAAAGGCTCACAAGGTTATTCCATATGAAGGACACTGTCGGATAAAATCCAACAAAGGAACCGATGGTCCACTAGGGATCTGATGTGAGCATCGGTACTCAACCAGAGGAAGAAGAATGCAAGGAGATCTGATTATAGAAACAACTGACTAACTCAAAGTTCAAATGCAAAAGAATTATGATTTCCAAATCATGGGGTCAGAAGCAACGCTCTGATCAAGGATGGATAAGTTGAGTAGGCTTAGGGGTACAATCGATGGCAATTTGATAGGTCGAGATCCAGCTCACGTTTAGAATGGCGTCTGAGCCGGAAGAATGAATTCTAGGATATGATTGAGGATTGCGAGCATTCGCAACAAATTGAATCAACGGACTCAAACTGATAATGACAAGAGATGCCAATAAGATTACGAGACTTAAGATTAATCATAATGCAAGTAAGCAAGAATTTCAAGAGCAAAAAGGCTCCTGCAGATTTTCGGAAAATCGAATGATATTTTGCACACTTTTGTGAAATACCTGAATCAACTGGGGATGAGCGGATACTCGGTAAGTGCGAGGATTATCCATAGGGGTATTCAGGTGTCAGAGAACAGCAAGGCAGTAAGCTCAATGATTCTCGGAACAACAGAGATAATTTCGGGGTATCTTGTAATAACAAGATCAACAGGGAAACATTGTATGAATGGCGAGTATACGTGGTTATTCATAGGATTTTATCGATGAAAGGGAATTGCAAAAGCAATGAACACAAGTTCTCGGGTTATCAGCGGAGAGTATCTTCAGGGTCTTCACGTGCAGCAGACGATCATCAGTAATAAGGGCTCTCCGGGTGAAAGTGATAACGAGATCCTAATGTTAGTTTTAGTAAAATTCACTTAACCTGAATAGAAGAGAGATCAGAGTCCCAGAGTATAGACAAGGAGTAAAAGATCCTAATATTACCCAATGGCGACGTGGGCCCGTAAGACACACAGCCATGTTAGTAAAAGTTTTGTAATGTCTAGACTCGACTTCGGCCAAGGAGTGTGGAAAGGGGGATTCCTACAGGCAGTCGGCTCTGATACCAACTTGTGACGCCCCCGATTTGACCGTACACTAATCATGCACGCAAATGTGTACGACCAAGATCAGGGACTCACGGGAAGATATCACAACACAACTCTAAAACATAAATAAGTCATACAAGCATCATAATACAAGCCAGGGGCCTCGAGGGCTCGAATACAAGTGCTTGATCACAGACGAGTCAGCGGAAGCAACAATATCTGAGTACAGACATAAGTTAAACAAGTTTGCCTTAAGAAGGCTAGCACAAAAGTAGCAACGATCGAAAAGGCAAGGCCTCCTGCCTGGGACCTCCTAACTACTCCTCGAAGCCGAACTTCATGTAGCATCATCCTCGGGATCTCTAGCTCCTGGACTCCAGCATCTGGTTGAGACAATCCGGTATAGAAAAAGTGAAAAGAGGGAGAAAGGCAACCGTGAGTACTCATCCAAAGTACTCGCAAGCAAGGAGCTACACTACATATGCAAGGGTATATGTGTAAAGGGGCATATTAGTGGACTGAACTGCAGAATGCCAGAATAAGGGGGGATAGCTTGTCCTGTCGAAGACTACGCTTCTGGCCATCTCCATCTTGCAGCATGTAGAAGAGAGTAGATTGAAGTCCTCCAAGTAGCATCGCATAGCATAATACTACCCGGCGATCCCCTCCTCGTCGCCCTGTTAGAGAGCGATCACCGGGTTGTATCTGGCACTTGGAAGGGTGTATTTTATTCAGTATCCAGTTCTAGTTGTCATAAGGTCAAGGTACAACTCCGGGTCGTCCTTTTACCGAGGGACACGGCTATTCGAATAGATAAACTTCCCTGCAGGGGTGCACCACATAACCCAACACGCTCGATCCCATTTGGCCGGACACACTTTTCTGGGTCATGCCCGGCCTCGTAAGATCAACACGTCGCAGCCCCACCTAGGCTCAACAGAGAGGTCAGCACGCCGGTCTAAACCTATGCGCGCAGGGGTCTGGGCCCATCGCCCTATGCACACCTGCACATTGCGTACGCGGCCGGAAGCATACCTAGCCCCCTTAATACAAGCGCGAGCTTACGGTCCAATGCGGCGCGCGCCACTCAGTTGCTGACGTCAAAAGAGCTTCGGCTGATACCACGACGTCGGGATACCCATAACTACTCCCACGTAGATGGTTAGTGCGTATAGACCAAATGGCCAGACTCAGATCAAATACCAAGAACTCGTTAAGCGTGTTATGTATCCGCGAACGCCAACCAGGGCCAGGCCCACCTCTCACCTAGGCGGTCTCAACCTGCCCTGTCGCTCCGCCACAAAGATCCACTTGCGGGTACTCCTACGAGCCGACCCGACTTTAGTCACCACATGTGTCATGTATATAGTATATAAGTATATACCCGTGATCACCTCCCGAAGTGATCACGGCCCAGTAGTATAGCATGGCAGACGGACAAGAATGTAGGGCCTCTGATGGAACACTAGCATCCTATACCAAGCAGTAGGATAGCAGGTAAGGGTAACAACTGTAGCAACAATGACAGGCTATGCATCAGGATAGGATTAACGGAAAGCAGTAACATGCTACACTACTCTAATGCAAGCAGTATAGAGAAGAATAGGCGATATCTGGTGATCAAGGGGGGGGCTTGCCTGGTTGCTCTGGCAAGTAGGTGGGGTCGTCAACTCCGTAGTCGAACTGGGCAGCAGCAGTGTCGGTCTCGTAGTCTACCGGAGAGAAGAGGGGGAAGAAACAGTAAATACGGAGCAAACAAAGCATCACAAAACATAAGGAGGCAAAACGAGGTGCTAGGTATGCCCTAACGTGGTAGGAGGTGATACCGGCGAAGGGGGGAAACATCCGGGAAAGTATCCCCGGTGTTTCGCGTTTTCGAACAGATGAACCGGAGGGGGGAAAGTTGTGAGTTCGATAGGTTAGGGATGTGTGGTGGACGAACGGGCTGCGTATTCGGATTCGTCTCGTCGTTCTGAGCAACTTTCATGTAGAAAACATTTTCATCCGAGTTACGGTTTATTTTCTATGATTTTTCAAAGATTTAAACAAATCCTGGGATTTCTGCATTTAATTTAATTCGAAATAATAAAAAGACAAATTGCTATGGGTACACAGGAGTGTACCCAGCAATGTGTGCATCTGTATGACATGTGGGGCCAGGGGCTGGGTTGACCCAGTTAATATTTTGACTAGTCCAATGTGAACAGCGTATGTGGGTCCCAATTGTCATTGACTCATTTTAATTAACAGGTTTTTGACTAAGTTTACTTAGCTTAATTAGGGGGTTTTGGGCTAAACTAATTAGGGCCTCCCTAATTAACAAGGGGGTCGGGCCCATGTGCCAGTGGCCCAAATCGGCCTCTGGTGTGGCTGTGCCCGTACGTACGTACTCGTAGAGTACGACGCCGGCGGCCATGGTGTTGGCCGTGGGAAGGCTCGGCACAGGGGGCGCGAGCAGGCCCGGGCGGAGGTGGGCGCCGCCGGCTGAGGCGGGGCGACTGGGGGCGCGGCCACATGCGTAGGGGGTGAGCGTGGGCGAGGAGGCGTGCGGGCAAGGGCGGTCTCCGGTGGGCGCGGCAAGGCGCGCACGCAGACGACGTCGGCAGTGGAAGGGGGACTGGGCCTGGCGCGAGGCAGTAGCAGCAGCAGGCACACGGGAGGGAGGCAAGGCGCGGGCGGCGGGTTGGCCGGAGGTGGTTGGTGGCAACGGCGGCGACAAGGAGAGCGGGGGCCGGAGCTCGGATGTGCGCGGGTGTGGTGCTGCGGCTCGAATTCGAGCAAGCGAAGCAGCTAGGTGGCGTCTACGGACCTCCACGAGCACACTTGTGTGCTCGATTTGGCCAAGGTCATGCGCTGTCCACGACGGCGACATGGCCGGAGGCAGGGAGCTTGCGGTCATGGCGGACCTACGCCCTAGAGGACGAAAGAGCCGACGAGTATAAGGGGGAAAGGTGCGGGGGCTCACAACGGTTGCTGAGTAGGGGACGGCGAGGCCGGGGACGACTTGGTCGCAGCGAATCGACGAGGAGTAGCTCCGGGCACCGAGGACGAAGACGGGATGATGGTGACGAGTTGGGGCAGCGAGGCGACGAGGAAGTAGGGTCAGGGGCGCCGTAGTGGTGCTCCTCGGCTCGGCTCGTAGTCGAAGGCGACGAGGCGGAGGGCGGCGAAGGCCCTGGCACGGTCCTAGGTGACGGGGACGGCGGAGAGCTCGTCGGCGTCGACGGTCATGGCGGTGGTGCGGTGCCGCGGTGGATCTGGAGAGCGAAAGCGGCGCGAGGAGGGAAATGGATGGGGACGCCAGGGGGATTGGAGAGGGGATTGAGGAGTCGGGGCGTGGCAGCCTTATTCTCTCGCGGGGTTCATCGCCGGTGAGGGGGTTCGGCGGCGACCAGCCTCCTGTAGCGACGGGGTCGGGGGAACAGAGAACCGACCGGGGAGGGGGAGTGGGCCGGCTAGGGTGGGTCGACGGCCAGCTGGGCCGAGGCCCAGCGGGGAGGGGGGGTTCTTTTCCTTTTCTTTTTTTTATTTTTTTTATTTTTTTATTTGTAGTTTCTTTTATTTTCTTGTTTTACAAAAATTACCACTAGTGCCTAAATTTGTATTTATCAACAAACTACTGTGAGAATAATCCTTAACCCATAATAAAATAGTTTTAGGATTTTATAAATTCAATAGGCATTTGTTTAATTGTTTTCACTATTGTTTTAATTGTTTTAGATCCTTTAAACATTTTGTCAAAGCTTGGTTTCTCCACCATAATTACTTACGATTTATTTGTCACTTTTAGAACATTTTAGTTTTGACATTTGAAAAGTTTTATTGTTTGCTATATTTTGAATTGATTTTTGAATCGGTTTTGAATGAACGAAGGATTAGAAACAGTAACGGAGGTGACGTGGCATCATTAGGAGAGTTTTACTGTAGCTTGATTATCCGGGCGTCACATACACGAAGTGCATCCAGTTTTTGCCATGACCCTCTCTACTTTTTTGCACATGCTATGCGGATGAAATGATGATACCATGCCAAGTTTCAACCTTTTCAGAGTTCATTTGTAGAGCTTTTCAATTTCAGGGTCATTTGGCTCAAAAAAAATCAGTAAATGCATTAAAAGTAGCAAATTATGTTAGAAAGGGTTGAAAGTTGATGACGTGGCTTTGAATTGTGCATGCTGAATGCAAAAAACGTCCGGAGTTGTAATAAGTTATTAAAATTTTGAATTACCGGTGTAACAGATGAGTTTTCGTCCGAAACCCTGATACTTCGAAAGAGATTGTCCAGTTTGTACACGAAGTGCATCCAGTTTTTGCCATGACCCTCTCTACTTTTTTGCACATGCTATGCGGATGAAATGATGATACCATGCCAAGTTTCAACCTTTTCAGCGTTCATTTGTAGAGCTTTTCAATTTC
>NC_057811.1:301459711-301462451 GCF_018294505.1 Triticum aestivum
GCAAATTATGTCAGAAAGGGTTGAAAGTTGATGACGTGGCTTTGAATTGTGCATGCTGAATGGAAAAAACGTCCGAAATTGTAATAAGTTATTAAAATTTTGAATTGCCGGTGTAACAGATGAGTTTTCGTCCGAAACCATGATACTTCGAAAGATATTGTCCAGATGGTACAAGAAGTGCATCTAGTTTTTGCCGTGATCTTTCAACTTTTTTGCACATGCTATGCGGGTGAAATGATGATACCATGCCAAGTTTCAACCTTTTCAGAGTTCATATGTAGAGCTCTTCAATTTCAGGGCCATTTAGCTCAAAACAAATAAGTAAATGCATTAAAAATAGCAAATTATGTCAGAAAGGGTTGAAAGTTGATGACGTGGCTTTGAATGTTGCATGTTGGATGCAAAAAACGTCCGGAGTTGTAATAAGTTATAAAATTTTTGAATTGAGGGTGTAACAGATGAGTTTTCGTCCGAAACCCTGATACTTCGAAATAGATTGTCCAGTTTGCACACGAAGTGCATCCAGTTTTTGCGGTGACCCTCTCTCCTTTTTTGCACATGCTATGCGGGTGAAATGATGATACCATGCCAAGTTTCAACCTTTTCAGATTTTATTTGTAGAGCTTTTCAATTCCAGGGCCATTTAGCTTAAAAGAAATCGGTAAATGCATGAAAATAGCAAATTATGTCGAAAAGGGTTGAAAGTTGATGACGCGGTTTTGAATGGAGCATGCTGAATGGAATAAACGTCCGGAGTTGTAATAAGTAATTAAAATTTTGAATTGCCGGTGTAACAGATGAGTTTTCGTCCGAAACCCTGATACTTCGAAAGAGATCGTCTAGTTGGTACACGAAGTGCATCCAGTTTTTGCCATGACCCTCTCTACTTTTTTGCACATGCTATGCGGATGAAATGATGATACCATGCCAAGTTTCAACCTTTTCAGAGTTCATTTGTAGAGCTTTTCAATTTCAGGGCCATTTATCTCAAAACAAATCGGTAAATGCATGAAAACTAGCAAATTACGTCGGAAAGGGTTGAAAGTTGATGAAGTGGTTTTGAATGGAGCATGTTGAATGGACAAAACGTCCGAAGTTGTAATAAGTTATTAAAATTTTGAATTGTCGGTGTAACAGATGAGTTTTCGTCCGAAACCCTGATACTTCGAAAGAGATTGTCTAGTTGGTACACGAAGTGCATCTAGTTTTTGCCGTGATCCTTTCAACTTTTTTGCACATGCTATGCGGGTGAAATGATGATACCATGCCAAGTTTCAACCTCTTCAGAGTTCATTTGTAGAGCTTTTCAATTTCAGGGCCATTTAGCTCAAAATAAATCGGCAAATGCATGAAAAATAGCAAATTATGTCGGAAAGGGTTGAAAGTTGATGACGCGGTTTTGAATGGAGCATGCTGAATGGAAAAAACGTCCAGAGTTGTAATAAGTTATTAAAATTTTGAATTGCCGATGTAATAGATGAGTTTTCGTCTGAAACCCTGATACTTCGAAAGAGATTGTCCAGTTTGTACACGATGTGCATCCAGTTTTTGCCGTGACACTCTACTTTTTTGCACATGCTATGCGGGTGAAATGATGATACCATGCCAAGTTTCAACCTTTTCAGAGTTCATATGTAGAGCTTTTCAATTTCAGGGCCATTTAGCTCAAAACAAATTAGTAAATGCATTAACAATAGCAAATTATGTCAGAAAGGGTTGAAAGTTGATGATGTGGCTTTGAATGGTGCATGCTAAATGCAAAAAACGTCCAGAGTTGTAATAAGTTATTAAAATTTTGAATTGCCGGTGTAACAGATGTGTTTTCGTCTGAAACCCTGATACTTCAAAAGAAATTGTCCAGTTTGTACACGAAGTGCATCCAGTTTTTGCCATGACCATCTCTACTTTTTTGCACATGCTATGCGGATGAAATGATGATACCATGCCAAGTTTCAACCTTTTCAGCGTTCATTTGTAGAGCTTTTCAATTTCAGGGCCATTTAGCTCAGAACAAATCAGTAAATGCATGAAAAATAGCAAATTATGTCAGAAAGGGTTGCAAGTTGATGACGTGGCTTTGAATGTTGCATGCTGGATGCAAAAAAGTCCGGAGTTGTAATAAGTTATTAAAATTTTGAATTGCCGGTGTAATAGATGAGTTTTCGTCCGAAACCCTGATACTTCGAAAGAGATTGTCCAGTTTGTACACGATGTGCATCCAGTTTTTGCCGTGACACTCTCTACTTTTTTGCACATGCTATGCGGGTGAAATGATGATACCATGCCAAGTTTCAACCTTTTCAGAGTTCATATGTAGAGCTTTTCAATTTCAGGACCATTTAGCTCAAAACAAATTAGTAAATGCATTAAAAATAGCAAATTATGTCAGAAAGGGTTGAAAGTTGATGACGTGGCTTTGAATGGTGCATGCTAAATGCAAAAAACGTCCGGAGTTGTAATAAGTTATTAAAATTTTGAATTGCCGGTGTAACAGATGTGTTTTCGTCTGAAACCCTGATACTTCAAAAGAAATTGTCCAGTTTGTACACGAAGTGCATCCAGTTTTTGCCATGACCATCTCTACTTTTTTGCACATGCTATGCGGATGAAATGATGATACCATGCCAAGTTTCAACCTTTTCAGCGTTCATTTGTAGAGCTTTTCAATTTCAGGGCCATTTAGCTCAAAACAAATCAGTAAATGCATGAAAAATAGCAAATTATGTCAGAAAGGGTTGCA
>NC_057811.1:301462461-301464375 GCF_018294505.1 Triticum aestivum
CATGAAAAATAGCAAATTATGTCGAAAAGGGTTGAAAGTTGATGACGCGGTTTTGAATGGAGCATGCTGAATGGAATAAACGTCCGGAGTTGTAATAAAATTTTGAATTGCCGGTGTAACAGATGAGTTTTCGTCCGAAACCCGGATACTTCGAAAGAGATCGTCTAGTTGGTACACGAAGTGCATCAAGTTTTTGCCGTGACCCTTTCAACTTTTTTGCACATGCTATGCGGGTGAAATGATGATACCATGCCAAGTTCAACCTTTTCAGCGTTCATTTGTAGAGCTTTTCAATTTCAGGCCATTTAGCTCAAAACAAATCAGTAAATGTATTAAAAATAGCAAATTATGTTAGAAAGGGTTGAAAGTTGATGACGTGGCTTTGAATTGTGCATGCTGAATGCAAAAAACGTCTGGAGTTGTAATAAGTTATTAAAATTTTGAATTACCGGTGTAACAGATGAGTTTTCGTCCGTAACCCTGATACTTCGAAAGAGATTGTCCAGTTTGTACACGAAGTGCATCCAGTTTTTGCCATGACCCTCTCTACTTTTTTGCACATGCTATGCGGATGAAATGATGATACCATGCCAAGTTTCAACCTTTTCAGAGTTCATTTATAGAGCTTTTCAATTTCAGGGCCATTTATCTCAAAACAAATCGGTAATGCATGAAAACTAGCAAATTACGTCGGAAAGGGTTGAAAGTTGATGAAGTGGTTTTGAATGGAGCATGTTGAATGGACAAAACGTCCGAATTGTAATAAGTTATTAAAATTTTGAATTGTCGGTGTAACAGATGAGTTTTCGTCCGAAACCCTGATACTTCGAAAGAGATTGTCTAGTTTGTACACGAAGTGCATCTAGTTTTTGCCGTGATCCTTTCAACTTTTTTGCACATGCTATGCGGGTGAAATGATGTTACCATGCCAAGTTTCAACCTTTTCAGAGTTCATATGTAGAGCTTTTCAATTTCAGGGCAATTTAGCTCAAAACAAATCAGTAAATGCATTAAAAATAGCAAATTATGTCAGAAAGGGTTGAAAGTTAATGACGTGGCTTTGAATGGTGCATGCTAAATGCAAAAAACGTCCGGAGTTGTAATAAGTTATTAAAATTTTGAATTGCCGGTGTAACAGATGTGTTTTCGTCTGAAACCCTGATACTTTGAAAGAAATTGTCCAGTTTGTACACGAAGTGCATCCAGTTTTTGCCATGACCATCTCTACTTTTTTGCACATGCTATGCGAATGAAATGATGATACCGTGCCAAGTTTCAACCTTTTCAGCGTTCATTTGTTGAGCTTTTCAATTTCAGGGCCATTTAGCTCAAAACAAATCAGTAAATGCATGAAAAATAGCAAATTATGTCAGAAAGGGTTGCAAGTTGATGACGTGGCTTTGAATGTTGCATGCTGGATGCAAAAAAGTCCGGAGTTGTAATAAGTTATTAAAATTTTGAATTGCCGGTGTAATAGATGAGTTCTCGTCTGAAACCATGATACTTCGAAAGAGATTGTCCAGTTTGCACACGAAGTGCA
The DNA here is from genome assembly GCF_018294505.1 of Triticum aestivum. Taxonomy (NCBI): domain Eukaryota; kingdom Viridiplantae; phylum Streptophyta; class Magnoliopsida; order Poales; family Poaceae; genus Triticum; species Triticum aestivum. The sequence continues at coordinate 301,464,002 of NC_057811.1, forward strand.
TCCAGTTTTTGCGGTGACCCGATCTCCTTTTTTGCACATGCTATGCGGGTGAAATGATGATACCATGCCAAGTTTCAACCTGTTCAGAGTTCATTTGTAGAGCTTTTCAATTTCAGGGCCATTTAGCTCAAAACAAATCGGTAAATGCATGAAAAATAGCAAATTATGTCGGAAGGGGTTGAAAGTTGATGACGCGGTTTTGAATGGAGCATGCTGAATGGAAAAAACGTCCGGAGTTGTAATAAGTTATTAAAATTTTGAATTGCCGGTGTAACAGATGAGTTTTTCTCAGAAACCCTGATACATCGAAAAAGATCGTCCAGTTGGTACACGAAGTGCATCTAGTTTTTGCCGTGACCCTTTCAACTTTTTTG
>NC_057811.1:301464463-301465302 GCF_018294505.1 Triticum aestivum
AGCAAATTATGTCAGAAAGGGTTGAAAGTTGATGACGTGGCTTTGAATTGTGCATGCTGAATGGAAAAAACGTCCGAAATTGTAATAAGTTATTAAAATTTTGAATTGCCGGTGTATAAGATGAGTTTTCGTCCGAAACCCTGATACTTCGAAAGAGATTGTCCAGTTTGTACACGATGTGCATCCAGTTTTTGCCGTGACACTCTCTACTTTTTTGCACATGCTATGCGGGTGAAATGATGATACCATGCCAAGTTTCAACCTTTTCAGAGTTCATATGTAGAGCTTTTCAATTTCAGGGCCATTTAGCTCAAAACAAATCAGTAAATACATTAAAAATAGCAAATTATGTCAGAAAGGGTTGAAAGTTGATGACGTGGCTTTGAATGTTGCATGTTGGATGCAAAAAATGTCCGGAGTTGTAATAAGTTATTAAAATTTTGAATTGCCGGTGTAACAGATGAGTTTTCGTCTGAAACCCTGATACTTCGAAAGAGATTGTCCAGTTTGCACACGAAGTGCATCCAGTTTTTGCGGTGACCCTCTCTACTTTTTTGCACATGCTATGCGGATGGAATGATGATACCATGCCAAGTTTCAACCTTTTCAGAGTTCATTTATAGAGCTTTTCAATTTCAGGGCCATTTATCTCAAAACAAATCGGTAAATGCATGAAAACTAGCAAATTACGTCGGAAAGGGTTGAAAGTTGATGAAGTGGTTTTGAATGGAGCATGTTGAATGGACAAAACGTCCGAAGTTGTAATAAGTTATTAAAATTTTGAATTGTCGGTGTAACAGATGAGTTTTCGTCCGAAACCCTGATACTTCGAAAGAGAT
>NC_057811.1:301469114-301471079 GCF_018294505.1 Triticum aestivum
GTGGCTTTGAATGTTGCATGCTGGATGCAAAAAAGTCCGGAGTTGTAATAAGTTATTAAAATTTTGAATTGCCGGTGTAATAGATGAGTTTTCGTCTGAAACCATGATACTTCGAAAGAGATTGTCCAGTTTGCACACGAAGTGCATCCAGTTTTTGCGGTGACCCGATCTCCTTTTTTGCACATGCTATGCGGGTGAAATGATGATACCTTGCCAAGTTTCAACCTGTTCAGAGTTCATTTGTAGAGCTTTTCAATTTCAGGGCCATTTAGCTCAAAACAAATCGGTAAATGCATGAAAAATAGCAAATTATGTCGGAAAGGGTTGAAAGTTGATGACGCGGTTTTGAATGGAGCATGCTGAATGGAAAAAACGTCCGGAGTTGTAATAAATTATTAAAATTTTGAATTGCCGGTGTAACAGATGAGTTTTTCTCAAAACCCTGATACTTCGAAAGAGATCGTCCAGTTGGTACACGAAGTGCATCTAGTTTTTGCGGTGATCTTTCAACTTTTTTGCACATGCTATGCGGGTGAAATGATGATACGATGCCAAGTTTCAACCTTTTCAGAGTTCATATGTAGAGCTTTTCAATTTCAGGGCCATTTAGCTCAAAACAAATCAGTAAATGCATTAAAAATAGCAAATTATGTCAGAATGGGTTGAAAGTTGATGACGTGGCTTTGAATGTTGCATGTTGGATGCAAAAAACGTCCGGAGTTATAATAAGTTATTAAAATTTTGAATTGAGGGTGTAACAGATGAGTTTTCGTCCGAAACCCTGATACTTCGAAATAGATTGTCCAGTTTGCACATGAAGTGCATCCAGTTTTTGCGGTGACCCTCTCTCCTTTTTTGCACATGCTATGCGGGTGAAATGATGATACCATGCCAAGTTTCAATCTTTTCAGAGTTCATTTGTAGAGCTTTTCAATTCCAGGGCCATTTAGCTTAAAAGAAATCGGTAAATGCATGAAAAATAGCAAATTATGTCGGAAAGGGTTGAAAGTTGATGACGCGGTTTTGAATGGAGTATGCTGAATGGAAAAAACGTCCGGAGTTGTAATAAGTTATTAAAATTTTGAATTGCCGATGTAATAGATGAGTTTTCGTCCGAAACCCTGATACTTCGAAAGAGATTGTCCAGTTTGTACACGATGTGCATCCAGTTTTTGCCGTGACACTCTCTACTTTTTTGCACATGCTATGCGGGTGAAATGATGATACCATGCCAAGTTTCAACCTTTTCAGAGTTCATATGTAGAGCTTTTCAATTTCAGGGCCATTTAGCTCAAAACAAATCAGTAAATGCATTAAAAATAGCAAATTATTTCAGAAAGGGTTGAATGTTGATGACGTGGCTTTGAATGGTGCATGCTAAATGCAAAAAACGTCCGGAGTTGTAATAAGTTATTAAAATTTTGAATTGCCGGTGTAACAGATGTGTTTTCGTCTGAAACCCTGATACTTCAAAAGAAATTGTCCAGTTTGTACACGAAGTGCATCCAGTTTTTGCCATGACCATCTCTACTTTTTTGCACATGCTATGCGGATGAAATGATGATACCATGCCAAGTTTCAACCTTTTCAGCGTTCATTTGTAGAGCTTTTCAATTTCAGGGCCATTTAGCTCAAAACAAATCAGTAAATGCATGAAAAATAGCAAATTATGTCAGAAAGGGTTGCATGTTGATGACGTGGCTTTGAATGTTGCATGCTGGATGCAAAAAAGTCCGGAGTTGTAATAAGTTATTAAAATTTTGAATTGCCGGTGTAATAGATGAGTTTTCGTCTGAAACCATGATACTTCGAAAGAGATTGTCCAGTTTGCACACGAAGTGCATCCAGTTTTTGCGGTGACCCGATCTCCTTTTTTGCACATGCTATGCGGGTGAAATGATGATACCATGCCAAGTTTCAACCTTTTCAGAGTTCATATGTAGAGCTTTTCAATTTCAGGGCCAT
>NC_057811.1:301471360-301472410 GCF_018294505.1 Triticum aestivum
CACGAAGTGCATCCAGTTTTTGCGGTGACCCGATCTCCTTTTTTGCACATGCTATGCGGGTGAAATGATGATACCTTGCCAAGTTTCAACCTGTTCAGAGTTCATTTGTAGAGCTTTTAAATTTCAGGGCCATTTAGCTCAAAACAAATCGGTAAATGCATGAAAAATAGCAAATTATGTCGGAAAGGGTTGAAAGTTGATGACGCGGTTTTGAATGGAGCATGCTGAATGGAAAAAACGTCCGGAGTTGTAATAAATTATTAAAATTTTGAATTGCCGGTGTAACAGATGAGTTTTTCTCAAAAACCCTGATACTTCGAAAGAGATCGTCCAGTTGGTACACGAAGTGCATCTAGTTTTTGCGGTGATCTTTCAACTTTTTTGCACATGCTATGCGGGTGAAATGATGACACGATGCCAAGTTTCAACCTTTTCAGAGTTCATATGTAGAGCTTTTCAATTTCAGGGCTATTTAGCTCAAAACAAATCAGTAAATGCATTAAAAATAGCAAATTATGTCAGAATGGGTTGAAAGTTGATGACGTGGCTTTGAATGTTGCATGTTGGATGCAAAAAACGTCCGGAGTTGTAATAAGTTATTAAAATTTTGAATTGAGGGTGTAACTGATGAGTTTTCGTCCGAAACCCTGATACTTCGAAATAGATTGTCCAGTTTGCACATGAAGTGCATCCAGTTTTTCCGGTGACCCTCTCTCCTTTTTTGCACATGCTATGCGGGTGAAATGATGATACCATGCCAAGTTTCAATCTTTTCAGAGTTCATTTGTAGAGCTTTTCAATTCCAGGGCCATTTAGCTTTAAAGAAATCGGTAAATGCATGAAAAATAGCAAATTATGTCGAAAACGGTTGAAAGTTGATGACGCGGTTTTGAATGGAGCATGCTGAATGGAATAAACGTCCGGAGTTGTAATAAGTTATTAAAATTTTGAATTGCCGGTGTAACAGATGAGTTTTCGTCCGAAACCCGGATACTTCGAAAGAGATCGTCTAGTTGGTACACGAAGTGCATCCAGTTTTTGCCGTGACCC
>NC_057811.1:301472420-301473909 GCF_018294505.1 Triticum aestivum
AGAGCTTTTCAATTTCAGGGCCATTTAGCTCAAAACAAATCAGTAAATGCATGAAAAATAGCAAATTATGTCAGAAAGGGTTGCATGTTGATGACGTGGCTTTGAATGTTGCATGCTGGATGCAAAAAAGTCCGGAGTTGTAATAAGTTATTAAAATTTTGAATTGCCGGTGTAATAGATGAGTTTTCGTCCGAAACCCGGATACTTCGAAAGAGATCGTCTAGTTGGTACACGAAGTGCATCCAGTTTTTGCGGTGACCCGATCTCCTTTTTTGCACATGCTATGCGGGTGAAATGATGATACCTTGCCAAGTTTCAACCTGTTCAGAGTTCATTTGTAGAGCTTTTCAATTTCAGGGCCATTTAGCTCAAAACAAATCGGTAAATGCATGAAAAATAGCAAATTATGTCGGAAAGGGTTGAAAGTTGATGACGCGGTTTTGAATGGAGCATGCTGAATGGAAAAAACGTCCGGAGTTGTAATAAATTATTAAAATTTTGAATTGCCGGTGTAACAGATGAGTTTTTCTCAAAAACCCTGATACTTCGAAAGAGATCGTCCAGTTGGTACACGAAGTGCATCTAGTTTTTGCGGTGATCTTTCAACTTTTTTGCACATGCTATGCGGGTGAAATGATGATACGATGCCAAGTTTCAACCTTTTCAGAATTCATATGTAGAGCTTTTCAATTTCAGGGCTATTTAGCTCAAAACAAATCAGTAAATGCATTAAAAATAGCAAATTATGTCAGAATGGGTTGAAAGTTGATGACGTGGCTTTGAATGTTGCATGTTGGATGCAAAAAACGTCCGGAGTTGTAATAAGTTATTAAAATTTTGAATTGAGGGTGTAACAGATGAGTTTTCGTCCGAAACCCTGATACTTCGAAATAGATTGTCCAGTTTGCACATGAAGTGCATCCAGTTTTTGCGGTGACCCTCTCTCCTTTTTTGCACATGCTATGCGGGTGAAATGATGATACCATGCCAAGTTTCAATCTTTTCAGAGTTCATTTGTAGAGCTTTTCAATTCCAGGGCCATTTAGCTTTAAAGAAATCGGTAAATGCATGAAAAATAGCAAATTATGTCGAAAACGGTTGAAAGTTGATGACGCGGTTTTGAATGGAGCATGCTGAATGGAATAAACGTCTGGAGTTGTAATAAGTTATTAAAATTTTGAATTGCCGGTGTAACAGATGAGTTTTCGTCCGAAACCCGGATACTTCGAAAGAGATCGTCTAGTTGGTACACGAAGTGCATCCAGTTTTTGCCGTGACCCTTTCAACTTTTTTGCACATGCTATGCGGGTGAAATGATGATACCATGCCAAGTTCAACCTTTTCAGAGTTCATTTGTAGAGCTTTTCAATTTCAGGGCCATTTAGCTCAAAACAAATCGGTAAATGCATGAAAACTAGGAAATTACGTCGGAAAGGGTTGAAAGTTGATGAAGTGGTTTTGAATGGAGCATGTTGAATGGACAAAATGT
>NC_057811.1:301473919-301474506 GCF_018294505.1 Triticum aestivum
GGAGTTGTAATAAGTTATTAAAATTTTGAATTGCCGGTGTAACAGATGAGTTTTCGTCCGAAACCCGGATACTTCGAAAGAGATCGTCTAGTTGGTACACGAAGTGCATCCAGTTTTTGCCGTGACCCTTTCAACTTTTTTGCACATGCTATGCGGGTGAAATGATGATACCATGCCAAGTTCAACCTTTTCAGAATTCATTTGTAGAGCTTTTCAATTTCAGGGCCATTTAGCTCAAAACAAATCGGTAAATGCATGAAAACTAGGAAATTACGTCGGAAAGGGTTGAAAGTTGATGAAGTGGTTTTGAATGGAGCATGTTGAATGGACAAAATGTCCGAAGTTGTAATAAGTTATTAAAATTTTGAATTGTCGGTGTAACAGATGAGTGTTCGTCCGAAACCCTGATACTTCGAAAGAGATTGTCTAGTTGGTACACGAAGTGCATCTAGTTTTTGCCGTGATCCTTTCAACTTTTTTGCACATGCTATGCGGGTGAAATGATGATACCATGCCAAGTTTCAACCTGTTCAGAGTTCATTTGTAGAGATTTTCAATTTCAGGGCCATTTAGCTCAAAACAAATCG
>NC_057811.1:301476306-301477530 GCF_018294505.1 Triticum aestivum
AGAGCTTTTCAATTTCAGGGCCATTTAGCTCAAAACAAATCAGTAAATGCATGAAAAATAGCAAATTATGTCAGAAAGGGTTGCATGTTGATGACGTGGCTTTGAATGTTGCATGCTGGATGCAAAAAAGTCCGGAGTTGTAATAAGTTATTAAAATTTTGAATTGCCGGTGTAATAGATGAGTTTTCGTCCGAAACCCGGATACTTCGAAAGAGATCGTCTAGTTGGTACACGAAGTGCATCCAGTTTTTGCGGTGACCCGATCTCCTTTTTTGCACATGCTATGCGGGTGAAATGATGATACCTTGCCAAGTTTCAACCTGTTCAGAGTTCATTTGTAGAGCTTTTCAATTTCAGGGCCATTTAGCTCAAAACAAATCGGTAAATGCATGAAAAATAGCAAATTATGTCGGAAAGGGTTGAAAGTTGATGACGCGGTTTTGAATGGAGCATGCTGAATGGAAAAAACGTCCGGAGTTGTAATAAATTATTAAAATTTTGAATTGCCGGTGTAACAGATGAGTTTTTCTCAAAAACCCTGATACTTCGAAAGAGATCGTCCAGTTGGTACACGAAGTGCATCTAGTTTTTGCGGTGATCTTTCAACTTTTTTGCACATGCTATGCGGGTGAAATGATGATACGATGCCAAGTTTCAACCTTTTCAGAATTCATATGTAGAGCTTTTCAATTTCAGGGCTATTTAGCTCAAAACAAATCAGTAAATGCATTAAAAATAGCAAATTATGTCAGAATGGGTTGAAAGTTGATGACGTGGCTTTGAATGTTGCATGTTGGATGCAAAAAACGTCCGGAGTTGTAATAAGTTATTAAAATTTTGAATTGAGGGTGTAACAGATGAGTTTTCGTCCGAAACCCTGATACTTCGAAATAGATTGTCCAGTTTGCACATGAAGTGCATCCAGTTTTTGCGGTGACCCTCTCTCCTTTTTTGCACATGCTATGCGGGTGAAATGATGATACCATGCCAAGTTTCAATCTTTTCAGAGTTCATTTGTAGAGCTTTTCAATTCCAGGGCCATTTAGCTTTAAAGAAATCGGTAAATGCATGAAAAATAGCAAATTATGTCGAAAACGGTTGAAAGTTGATGACGCGGTTTTGAATGGAGCATGCTGAATGGAATAAACGTCTGGAGTTGTAATAAGTTATTAAAATTTTGAATTGCCGGTGTAACAGATGAGTTTTCGTCCGAAACCCGGATAC
>NC_057811.1:301479369-301480699 GCF_018294505.1 Triticum aestivum
TTCAATTTCAGGGCCATTTAGCTCAAAACAAATCAGTAAATGCATTAAAAATAGCAAATTATGTCAGAAAGGGTTGAAAGTTGATGACGTGGCTTTGAATGTTGCATGTTGGATGCAAAAAACGTCCGGAGTTGTAATAAGTTATTAAAATGTTGAATTGCCGGTGTAACAGATGAGTTTTCGTCTGAAACCCTGATACTTCGAAATAGATTGTCCAGTTTGCACACGAAGTGCATCCAGTTTTTGCGGTGACCCTCTCTCCTTTTTTGCACATGCTATGCGGGTGAAACGATGATACCATGCCACGTTTCAACCTTTTCAGAGTTCATTTGTAGAGCTTTTCAATTCCAGGGTCATTTAGCTTAAAAGAAATCGGTAAATGCATGAAAAATAGCAAATTCTGTCGAAAAGGGTTGAAAGTTGATGACGCGGTTTTGAATGGAGCATGCTGAATGGAATAAACATCCGGAGTTGTAATAAGTTATTAAAATTTTGAATTGCCGGTGTAACAGATGAGTTTTCGTCCGAAACCCGGATACTTCGAAAGAGATCGTCTAGTTGGTACACGAAGTGCATCAAGTTTTTGCCGTGACGCTTTCAACTTTTTTGCACATGCTATGCGGGTGAAATGATGATACCATGCCAAGTTCAACCTTTTCAGCGTTCATTTGTAGAGCTTTTCAATTCAGGCCATTTAGCACAAAAGAAATCAGTAAATGCATTAAAAATAGCAAATTATGTTAGAAAGGGTTGAAAGTTTATGACGTGGCTTTGAATTGTGCATGCTGAATGCAAAAAACGTCTGGAGTTGTAGTAAGTTATTAAAATTTTGAATTACCGGTGTAACAGATGAGTTTTCGTCCGAAACCCTGATACTTCGAAAGAGATTGTCCAGTTTGTACACGAAGTGCATCCAGTTTTTGCCATGACCCTCTCTATTTTTTGCACATGCTATGCGGATGAAATGATGATACCATGCCAAGTTTCAACCTTTTCAGAGTTCATTTGTAGATCTTTTCAATTTCAGGGCCATTTATCTCAAAACAAATCGGTAAATGCATGAAAACTAGCAAATTATGTCGGAAAGGGTTGAAAGTTGATGAAGTGGTTTTGAATGGAGCATGTTGAATGGACAAAATGTCCGAAGTTGTAATAAGTTATTAAAATTTTGAATTGTCGGTGTAACAGATGAGTTTTCGTCCGAAACCCTGATACTTCGAAAGAGATTGTCTAGTTGGTACACGAAGTGCATCTAGTTTTTGCCGTGATCCTTTCAACTTTTTTGCACATGCTATGCGGGTGAAATGATGATACCATGCCAAGTTTCAAC
>NC_057811.1:301482573-301484251 GCF_018294505.1 Triticum aestivum
GCAAATTATGTCAGAAAGGGTTGCAAGTTGATGACGTGGCTTTGAATGTTGCATGCTGGATGCAAAAAAGTCCGGAGTTGTAATAAGTTATTAAAATTTTGAATTGCCGGTGTAATAGATGAGTTTTCGTCTTAAACCATGGTACTTCGAAAGAGATTGTCCAGTTTGCACACGAAGTGCATCCAGTTTTTGCGGTGACCCGATCTCCTTTTTTGCACATGCTATGCGGGTGAAATGATGATACCATGCCAAGTTTCAACCTGTTCAGAGTTCATTTGTAGAGCTTTTCAATTTCAGGGCCATTTAGCTCAAAACAAATCGGTAAATGCATGAAAAATAGAAAATTATGTCGGAAAGGGTTGAAAGTTGATGACGCGGTTTTGAATGGAGCATGCTGAATGGAAAAAACGTCCGGAGTTGTAATAAGTTATTAAAATTTTGAATTGCCGGTGTAACAGATGAGTTTTTCTCAGAAACCCTGATACTTCGAAAGAGCTCGTCCAGTTGTTACACAAAGTGCATCTAGTTTTTGCCGTGACCCTTTCAACTTTTTTGCACATGCTATGGAGGTGAAATGATGATACGATGCCATGTTTCAACCTTTTGAGAGTTCATTTGTAGAGCTTTTCAATTTCAGGGCCATTTAGCTCAAAACAAATCAGTAAATCCAGTAAAAATAGCAAATTATGTCAGAAAGGGTTGAAAGTTGATGACGTGGCTTTGAGTTGTGCATGCTGAATGGAAAAAATGTCCGAAATTGTAATAAGTTATTAAAATTTTGAATTGCCGGTGTATAAGATGAGTTTTCGTCCGAAACCCTGATACTTCGAAAGATATTGTCCAGTTGTTACAAGAAGTGCATCTAGTTTTTGCCGTGATCTTTCAACTTTTTTGCACATGCTATGCGGGTGAAATGATGATACCATGCCAAGTTTCAACCTTTTCAAAGTTCATATGTAGAGCTTTTCAATTTCAGGGCCATTTAGCTCAAAACAAATCAGTAAATGCATTAAAAATAGCAAATTATATCGGAAAGGGTTGAAAGTTGATGACGTGGCTTTGAATGTTGCATGTTGGATGCAAAAAACGTTCGGAGTTGTAATAAGTTATTAAAATTTTGAATTGCCGGTGTAACAGATGAGTTTTTGTCCGAAACCCTGATACTTCGAAATAGATTGTCCAGTTTGCACACGAAGTGCATCCAGTTTTTGCGGTGACCCTCTCTCCTTTTTTGCACATGCTATGCGGGTGAAATGATGATACCATGCCAAGTTTCAACCTTTTCAGAGTTCATTTGTAGAGCTTTTCAATTCCAGGGTCATTTAGCTTAAAAGAAATCGGTAAATGCATGAAAAATAGCAAATTATGTCGAAAACGGTTGAAAGTTGATGACGCGGTTTTGAATGGAGCATGCTGAATGGAATAAACGTCCGGAGTTGTAATAAGTTATTAAAATTTTGAATTGCCGGTGTTACAGATAAGTTTTCGTCCGAAACCCGGATACTTCGAAAGAGATCGTCTAGTTGGTACACGAAGTGCATCCAGTTTTTGCCGTGACCCTTTCAACTTTTTTGCACATGCTATGCGGGTGAAATGATGATACCATGCCAAGTTCAACCTTTTCAGAGTTCATTTGTAGAGCTTTTCAATTTCAGGGCCATTTAGCTCGAAACAAATC
>NC_057811.1:301484323-301485124 GCF_018294505.1 Triticum aestivum
AAATTGCAAATTATGTTAGAAAGGGTTGAAAGTTGATGACGTGGCTTTGAATTGTGCATGCTGAATGCAAAAAACGTCCGGAGTTGTAATAAGTTATTAAAATTTTGAAATACCGGTGTAACAGATGAGTTTTCGTCCGAAACCCTGATACTTCGAAAGAGATTGTCCAGTTTGTACACGAAGTGCATCCAATTTTTGCCATGACCCTCTCTACTTTTTTGCACATGCTATGCGGATGAAATGATGATACCATGCCAAGTTCCAACCTTTTCAGAGTTCATTTGTAGAGCTTTTCAATTTCAGGGCCATTTATCTGAAAACAAATCGGTAAATGCATGAAAACTAACAAATTACGTCGGAAAGGGTTGAAAGTTGATGAAGTGGTTTTGAATGGAGCATGTTGAATGGACAAAACGTCCGAAGTTTTAATAAGATATTAAAATTTTGAATTGTCGGTGTAACCGATGAGTTTTCGTCCGAAACCCTGATACTTCGAAAGAGATTGTCTAGTTGGTACACGAAGTGCATCTAGTTTTTGCCGTGATCCTTTCAACTTTTTTGCACATGCTATGCGGGTGAAATGATGATACCATGCCAAGTTTCAACCTGTTCAGAGTTCATTTGTAGAGCTTTTCAATTTCAGGGCCATTTAGCTCAAAACAAATCGGTAAATGCATGAAAAATAGCAAATTATGTCGGAAAGGGTTGAAAGTTGATAACGCGGTTTTGAATGGAGCATGCTGAATGGAAAAAACGTCCGGAGTTGTAATAAGTTAATAAAATTTTGAATTGCTGATGTAA
>NC_057811.1:301485872-301486168 GCF_018294505.1 Triticum aestivum
TAATAAGTTATTAAAATTTTGAATTACCGGTGTAACACATGAGTTTTCGTCTGAAACCCTGATACTTCGAAAGAGATTGTCCAGTTTGTACACGAAGTGCATCCAGTTTTTGCCATGACCCTCTCTACTTTTTTGCACATGCTATGCGGATGAAAAGATGATACCATGCCAAGTTTCAACCTTTTCAGCGTTCATTTGTAGAGCTTTTCAATTTCAGGGCCATTTAGCTCAAAACAAATCAGTAAATGCATGAAAAATAGCAAATTATGTCAGAAAGGGTTGCAAGTTGATGACGT
>NC_057811.1:301488238-301490112 GCF_018294505.1 Triticum aestivum
TTTTCGTCTGAAACCATGATACTTCGAAAGAGATTGTCCAGTTTGCACACGACGTGCATCCAGTTTTTGCGGTGACCCGATCTCCTTTTTTGCACATGCTATGCGGGTGAAATGATGATACCATGCCAAGTTTCAACCTGTTCAGAGTTCATTTGTAGAGCTTTTCAATTTCATGGCCATTTAGCTCAAAACAAATCGGTAAATGCATGAAAAATAGCAAATTATGTCGGAAAGGGTTGAAAGTTGATGACGCGGTTTTGAATGGAGCATGCTGAATGGAAAAAACGTCCGGAGTGGTAATAAGTTATTAAAATTTTGAATTGCCGGTGTAATAGATGAGTTTTCGTCCGAAATCCTGATACTTCGAAATAGATTGTCCAGTTTGCACACGAAGTGCATCCAGTTTTTGCGGTGACCCTCTCTCCTTTTTTGCACATGCTATGCGGGTGAAATGATGATACCATGCCAAGTTTCAACTTTTTCAGAGTTCCTTTGTAGAGCTTTTTAATTCCAGGGTCATTTAGCTTAAAAGAAATCGGTAAATGCATGAAAAATAGCAAATTATGTCGAAAACGGTTGAAAGTTGATGACGCGGTTTTGAATGGAGCATTCTGAATGGAATAAACGTCCGGAGTTGTAATAAGTTATTAAAATTTTGAATTGCCGGTGTAACAGATGAGTTTTCGTCCGAAACCCGGATACTTCGAAAGAGATCGTCTAGTTGGTACACGAAGTGCATCCAGTTTTTGCCGTGACCCTTTCAACTTTTTTGCACATGCTATGCGGGTGAAATGATGATACCATGCCAAGTTCAACCTTTTCAGAGTTCATTTGTAGAGCTTTTCAATTTCAGGGCCATTTAGCTCAAAACAAATCAGTAAATGCATTAAAAATAGCAAATTATGTTAGAAAGGGTTGAAAGTTGATGACGTGGCTTTGAATTGTGCATGCTGAATGCAAAAAACGTCCGGAGTTGTAATAAGTTATTAAAATTTTGAATTACCGGTGTAACAGATGAGTTTTCGTCCGAAACCCTGATACTTCGAAAGAGATTGTCCAGTTTGTACACGAAGTGCATCCAGTTTTTGCCATGACCCTCTCTACTTTTTTGCACATGCTATGCGGATGAAATGATGATACCATGCCAAGTTTCAACCTTTTCAGAGTTCATTTGTAGAGCTTTTCAATTTCAGGGCCATTTATCTCAAAACAAATCGGTAAATGCATGAAAACTAGCAAATTACGTCGGAAAGAGTTGAAAGTTGATGAAGTGGTTTTGAATGGAGCATGTTGAATGGACAAAACGTCCGAAGTTGTAATAAGTTATTAAAATTTTGAATTGTCGGTGTAACAGATGAGTTTTCGTCCGAAACCCTGATACTTCGAAAGAGATTGTCTAGTTGGTACACGAAGTGCATCTAGTTTTTGCCGTGATCCTTTCAACTTTTTTGCACATGCTATGCGGGTGAAATGATGATACCATGCCAAGTTTCAACCTGTTCAGAGTTCATTTGTAGAGCTTTTCAATTTCAGGGCCATTTAGCTCAAAACAAATCGGTAAATGCATGAAAAATAGCAAATTATGTCGGAAAGGGTTGAAAGTTGATGACGCGGTTTTGAATGGAGCATGCTGAATGGAATAAACGTCCGGAGTTGTAATAAGTTATTAAAATTTTGAATTGCCGGTGTAACAGATGAGTTTTCGTCCGAAACCCGGATACTTCGAAAGAGATCGTCTAGTTGGTACACGAAGTGCATCCAGTTTTTGCCGTGACCCTTTCAACTTTTTTGCACATGCTATGCGGGTGAAATGATGATACCATGCCAAGTTCAACCTTTTCAGAGTTCATTTGTAGAGCTTTTCAATTTCAGGG
>NC_057811.1:301490122-301493325 GCF_018294505.1 Triticum aestivum
TAATAAGTTATTAAAATTTTGAATTACCGGTGTAACACATGAGTTTTCGTCTGAAACCCTGATACTTCGAAAGAGATTGTCCAGTTTGTACACGAAGTGCATCCAGTTTTTGCCATGACCCTCTCTACTTTTTTGCACATGCTATGCGGATGAAAAGATGATACCATGCCAAGTTTCAACCTTTTCAGCGTTCATTTGTAGAGCTTTTCAATTTCAGGGCCATTTAGCTCAAAACAAATCAGTAAATGCATGAAAAATAGCAAATTATGTCAGAAAGGGTTGCAAGTTGATGACGTCGCTTTGAATGTTGCATGCTGGATGCAAAAAAGTCCGGAGTTGTAATAAGTTATTAAAAATTTTAATTGCCGGTGTAATAGATGAGTTTTCGTCTGAAACCATGATACTTCGAAAGATATTGTCCAGTTTGCACACGAAGTGCATCCAGTTTTTGCGGTGACCCGATCTCCTTTTTTGCACATGCTATGCGGGTGAAATGATGATACCATGCCAAGTTTCAACCTATTCAGAGTTCATTTGTAGAGCTTTTCAATTTCAGGGCCATTTAGCTCAAAACAAATCGGTAAATGCATGAAAAATAGCAAATTATGTCGGAAAGGGTTGAAAGTTGATGCCGCGGTTTTGAATGGAGCATGCTGAATGGAAAAAACGTCCGGAGTTGTAATAAGTTATTAAAATTTTGAATTGCCGGTGTAACAGATGAGTTTTCGTCCGAAACCATGATACTTCGAAAGAGATTGTCCAGTTTGTACACGATGTGCATCCAGTTTTTGCCGTGACACTCTCTACTTTTTTGCAGATGCTATGCGGGTGAAATGATGATACCATGCCAAGTTTCAACCTTTTCAGAGTTCATATGTAGAGCTTTTCAATTTCAGGGCCATTTAGCTCAAAACAAATCAGTAAATGCATTAAAAATAGCAAATTATGTCAGAAAGGGTTGAAAGTTGATGACGGGGCTTTGAATGGTGCATGCTAAATGCAAAAAACGTCCGGAGTTGTAATAAGTTATTAAAATTTTGAATTGCCGGTGTAACAGATGTGTTTTCGTCTGAAACCCTGATACTTCGAAAGAAATTGTCCAGTTTGTACACGAAGTGCATCCAGTTTTTGCCATGACCATCTCTACTTTTTTGCACATGCTATGCGGATGAAATGATGATACCATGCCAAGTTTCAACCTTTTCAGCGTTCCTTTGTAGAGCTTTTCAATTTCAGGGCCATTTAGCTCAAAACAAATCAGTAAATGCATGAAAAATAGCAAATTATGTCAGAAAGGGTTGCAAGTTGATGACGTGGCTTTGAATGTTGCATGCTGGATGCAAAAAAGTCTGGAGTTGTAATAAGTTATTAAAATTTTGAATTGCCGGTGTAATAGATGAGTTTTCGTCTGAAACCATGATACTTCGAAAGAGATTGTCCAGTTTGCACACGAAGTGCATCCAGTTTTTGTGGTGACCCGATCTCCTTTTTTGCACATGCTATGCGGGTGAAATGATGATACCATGCCAAGTTTCAACCTGTTCAGAGTTCATTTGTAGAGCTTTTCAATTTCATGGCCATTTAGCTCAAAACAAATCGGTAAATGCATGAAAAATAGCAAATTATGCCGGAAAGGGTTGAATGTTGATGACGCGGTTTTGAATGGAGCATGCTGAATGGAAAAAACGTCCAGAGTTGTAATAAGTTATTAAAATTTTGAATTGCCGGTGTAACAGATGAGTTTTCGTCCGAAACCCTGATACTTCGAAATAGATTGTCCAGTTTGCACACGAAGTGCATCCAGTTTTTGCGGTGACCCTCTCTCCTTTTTTGCACATGCTATGCGGGTGAAATGATGATACCATTCTAAGTTTCAACCTTTTCAGAGTTCATTTGTAGAGCTTTTTAATTCCAAGGTCATTTAGCTTAAAAGAAATCGGTAAATGCATGAAAAATAGCAAATTATGACGAAAACGGTTGAAAGGTGATGACGCGGTTTTGAATGGAGCATGCTGAATGGAATAAACGTCCGGAGTTGTAATAAGTTATTAAAATTTTGAATTGCCGGTGTAACAGATGAGTTTTCGTCCGAAACCCGAATACTTCGAAAGAGATCGTCTAGTTGGTACACGAAGTGCATCCAGTTTTTGCCGTGACCCTTTCAACTTTTTTGCACATGCTATGCGGGTGAAATGATGATACCATGCCAAGTTCAACCTTTTCAGAGTTCATTTGTAGAGCTTTTCAATTTCAGGGACATTTAGCTCAAAACAAATCAGTAAATGCATTAAAAGTAGCAAATTATGTTAGAAAGGGTTGAAAGTTGATGACGTGGCTTTGAATTGTGCATGCTGAATGCAAAAAAGTCCGGAGTTGTAATAAGTTATTAAAATTTTGAATTACCGGTGTAACAGATGAGTTTTCGTCCGAAACCCTGATACTTCGAAAGAGATTGTCCAGTTTGTACACGAAGTGCATCCAGTTTTTGCCATGACCCTCTCTACTTTTTTGCACATGCTATGCGGATGAAATGATGATACCATGCCAAGTTTCAACCTTTTCAGCGTTCATTTGTAGAGCTTTTCAATTTCAGGGCCATTTAGCTCAAAACAAATCAGTAAATGCATGAAAAATAGCAAATTATGTCAGAAAGGGTTGCAAGTTGATGACGTGGCTTTGAATGTTGCATGCTGGATGCAAAAAAGTCCGGAGTTGTAATAAGTTATTAAAATTTTGAATTGCCGGTGTAATAGATGAGTTTTCGTCTGAAACCATGATACTTCGAAAGAGATTGTCCAGTTTGCACACGAAGTGCATCCAGTTTTTGCGGTGACCCGATCTCCTTTTTTGCACATGCTATGCGGGTGAAATGATGATACCATGCCAAGTTTCAACTTGTTCAGAGTTCATTTGTAGAGTTTTTCAATTTCAGGGCCATTTAGCTCAAAACAAATCGGTAAATGCATGAAAAATAGCAAATTATGTCGGAAAGGGTTGAAAGTTGATGACGCGGTTTTGAATGGAACATGCTGAATGTAAAAAACGTCCGGAGTTGTAATAAGTTAGTAAAATTTTGAATTGCCGATGTAATAGATGAGTTTTCGTCCGAAACCCTGATACTTCGAAAGAGATTGTCCAGTTTGTACACGATGTGCATCCAGTTTTTGCCGTGACACTCTCTACTTTTTTGCAGATGCTATGCG
>NC_057811.1:301493417-301494781 GCF_018294505.1 Triticum aestivum
TGATGACGTGGCTTTGAATGGTGCATGCTAAATGCAAAAAACGTCCGGAGTTGTAATAAGTTATTAAAATTTTGAATTGCCGGTGTAACAGATGTGTTTTCGTCTGAAACCCTGATACTTCAAAAGAAATTGTCCAGTTTGTACACGAAGTGCATCCAGTTTTTGCCATGACCCTCTCTACTTTTTTGCACATCCTATGCGGATGAAATGATGATACCATGCCAAGTTTCAAGCTTTTCAGCGTTCATTTGTAGAGCTTTTCAATTTCAGGGCCATTTAGCTCAAAACAAATCAGTAAATGCATGAAAAATAGCAAATTATGTCAGAAAGGGTTGCAAGTTGATGACGTGGCTTTGAATGTTGCATGCTGGATGCAAAAAAGTCCGGAGTTGTAATAAGTTATTAAAATTTTGAATTGCCGGTGTAATAGATGAGTTTTCGTCTGAAACCATGATACTTCGAAAGAGATTGTCCAGTTTGCACACGAAGTGCATCCAGTTTTTGCGGTGACCCGATCGCCTTTTTTGCACATGCTATGCGGGTGAAATGATGATACCATGCCAAGTTTCAACCTGTTCAGAGTTCATTTGTAGAGCTTTTCAATTTCAGGGCCATTTAGCCCAAAACAAATCGGTAAATGCATGAAAAATAGCAAATTATGTCGGAAAGGGTTGAAAGTTGATGACGCGGTTTTGAATGGAGCATGCTGAATGGAAAAAACGTCCGGAGTTGTAATAAGTTATTAAAATTTTGAATTGCCGATGTAATAGATGAGTTTTCGTCCGAAACCATAATACTTCGAAAGAGATTGTCCAGATTGCACACGAAGTGCATCCAGTTTTTGCGGTGACCCGATCTCCTTTTTTGCACATGCTATGCGGTTGAAATGATGATACCATGCCAAGTTTCAACCTGTTCAGAGTTCATTTGTAGAGCTTTTCAATTTCAGGGCCATTTAGCTCAAAACAAATCGGTAAATGCATGAAAAATAGCAAATTATGTCGGAAAGGGTTGAAAGTTGATGACGCGGTTTTGAATGGAGCATGCTGAATGGAAAAAACGTCCGGAGTTGTAATAAGTTATTAAAATTTTGAATTGCCGGTGTAACAGATGAGTTTTCGTCCGAAACCCTGATACTTCGAAATAGATCGTCCAGTTGGTACACGAAGTGCATCTAGTTTTGCCATGACCCTTTCAACTTTTTTGCACATGCTATGCGGGTGAAATGATGATACCATGCCAAGTTTCAACCTTTTGAGAGTTCATTTGTAGAGCTTTTCAATTTCAGGGCCATTTAGCTCAAAACAAATCAGTAAATCCAGTAAAAATGGCAAATTATGTCAGAAAGGGTTGAAAGTTGATGA
>NC_057811.1:301494791-301497548 GCF_018294505.1 Triticum aestivum
GAATGTTGATGACGTGGCTTTGAATTGTGCATGCTGAATGGAAAAAACGTCCGAAATTGTAATAAGTTATTAAAATTTTGAATTGCCGGTGAATAAGATGAGTTTTCGTCCGAAACCCTGATACTTCGAAAGAGATTGTCCAGTTGGTACAAGAAGTGCATCTAGTTTTTGCCGTGATCTTTCAACTTTTTTGCACATGCTATGCGGGTGAAATGATGATACCATGCCAAGTTTCAACCTTTTCAGAGTTCGTATGTAGAGCTTTTCAATTTCAGGGCCATTTAGCTCAAAACAAATCAGTAAATGCATTAAAAATAGCAAATTATGTCAGAAAGGTTGAAAGTTGATGACGTGGCTTTGAATGTTGCATGTTGGATGCAAAAAACGTCCGGAGTTGTAATAAGTTATTAAAATTTTGAATTGCCGGTGTAACAGATGAGTTTTCGTCTGAAACCCTCATACTTCGAAATAGATTGTCCAGTTTGCACACGAAGTGCATCTAGTTTTTGCGGTGACCCTCTCTCCTTTTTTGCACATGCTATGCGGGTGAAACGATGATACCATGCCAAGTTTCAACCTTTTCAGAGTTCATTTGTAGAGCTTTTCAATTTCAGGGTCATTTAGCTTAAAAGAAATCGGTAAATGCATGAAAAATAGCAAATTATGTCGAAAAGGGTTGAAAGTTGATGACACGGTTTTGAATGGAGCATGCTGAATGGAATAAACGTCCGGAGTTGTAATAAGTTATTAAAATTTTGAATTGCCGGTGTAACAGATGAGTTTTCGTCCGAAACCCGGATACTTCGAAAGAGATCGTCTAGTTGGTACACGAACTGCATCCAGTTTTTGCCGTGACCCTTTCAACTTTTTTGCACATGCTATGCGGGTGAAATGATGATACCATGCCAAGTTCAACCTTTTCAGCGTTCATTTGTAGAGCTTTTCAATTTCAGGCCATTTAGCTCAAAACAAATCAGTAAATGCATTAAAAATAGCAAATTATGTTAGAAATGGTTGAAAGTTGATGACGTGGCTTTGAATTGTGCATGCTGAATGCAAAAAAGTCTGGAGTTGTCATAACTTATTAAAATTTTGAATTACCGGTGTAGCAGATGAGTTTTCGTCCGAAACCCTGATACTTCGAAAGAGATTGTCCACCTTGTACACGAAGTGCATCCAGTTTTTGCCATGACCCTCTCTACTTTTTTGCACATGCTATGCGGATGAAATGATGATACCATGCCAAGTTTCAACCTTTTCAGAGTTCATTTATAGAGCTTTTCAATTTCAGGGCCATTTATCTCAAAAGAAATCGGTAAATGCATGAAAACTAGCAAATTACGTCGGAAAGGGTTGAAAGTTGATGAAGTTGTTTTGAATGGAGCATGTTGAATGGACAAAACGTCCGAAGTTGTAATAAGTTATTAAAATTTTGAATTATCGGTGTAACAGATGAGTTTTCGTCCGAAACCCTGATACTTCGAAAGAGATTGTCTAGTTGGTACACGAAGTGCATCTAGTTTTTGCCGTGATCCTTTCAACTTTTTTGCACATGCTATGCGGGTGAAATGAGGATACCATGCCAAGCTTCAACCTTTTCAGAGTTCATATGTAGAGCTTTTCAATTTCAGGGCCATTTAGCTCAAAACAAATCAGTAAATGCATTAAAAATAGCAAATTATGTCAGAAAGGGTTGAAAGTTGATGACGTGGCTTTGAATGGTGCATGCTAAATGCAAAAAACGTCCGGAGTTGTAATAAGTTATTAAAATTTTGAATTGCCGGTGTAACAGATGTGTTTTCGTCTGAAACCCTGATACTTCGAAAGAAATTGTCCAGTTTGTACACGAAGTGCATC
The DNA here is from genome assembly GCF_018294505.1 of Triticum aestivum. Classification (NCBI taxonomy): domain Eukaryota; kingdom Viridiplantae; phylum Streptophyta; class Magnoliopsida; order Poales; family Poaceae; genus Triticum; species Triticum aestivum. The sequence continues at coordinate 301,496,649 of NC_057811.1, forward strand.
CAGTTTTTGCCATGACCATCTCTACTTTTTTGCACATGCTATGTGGATGAAATGATGATACCATGCCAAGTTTCAACCTTTTCAGCGTTCATTTGTAGAGCTTTTCAATTCAGGGCCATTTAGCTCAAAACAAATCAGTAAATGCATGAAAAATAGCAAATTATGTCAGAAAGGGTTGCAAGTTGATTACGTGGCTTTGAATGTTGCATGCTGGATGCAAAAAAGTCCGTAGTTGTAATAAGTTATTAAAATTTTGAATTGACGGTGTAATAGATGAGTTTTCGTCTGAAACCATGATACTTCGAAAGAGATTGTCCAGTTTGCACACGAAGTGGATCCAGTTTTTGCGGTGACCCGATCTCCTTTTTTGCACATGCTATGCGGGTGAAATGATGATACCATGCAAAGTTTCAACCTGTTCAGAGTTCATTTGTAGAGCTTTTCAATTTCAGGGCCATTTAGCTCAAATCGGTAAATGCATGAAAATAGCAAATTATGTCGGAAAGGGTTGAAAGTTGATGACGCGGTTTTGAATGGAGCATGCTGAGTGGAAAAAACGTCCGGAGTTGTAATAAGTTATTAAAATTTTGAATTGCCGGTGTAACAGATGAGTTTTTGTCAGAAACCCTAATACTTCGAAAGATATTGTCCAGTTGATACAAGAAGTGCATCTAGTTTTTGCCGTGATCTTTCAACTTTTTTGCACATGCTATGCGGGTGAAATGATGATACCATGCCAAGTTTCAACCTTTTCAGAGTTCATTTGTAGAGCTTTTCAATTCCAGGGCCATTTAGCTCAAAACAAATCGGTAAATGCATGAAAAATAGCAAATTATGTCGGAAAGGGTTGAAAGTTGATGACGCGGTTTTGAATGGAGCATGCTGAATGGAAAAAACGTC
>NC_057811.1:301497742-301498879 GCF_018294505.1 Triticum aestivum
AATTTTGAATTGCCGATGTAATAGATGAGTTTTCGTCCGAAACCATAATACTTCGAAAGAGATTGTCCAGATTGCACACGAAGTGCATCCAGTTTTTGCGGTGACCCGATCTCCTTTTTTGCACATGCTATGCGGGTGAAATGGTGATACCATGCCAAGTTTCAACCTGTTCAGAGTTCATTTGTAGAGCTTTTCAATTTCAGGGCCATTTAGCTCAAAACAAATCGGTAAATGCATGAAAAATAGCAAATTATGACGGAAAGGGTTGAAAGTTGATGACGCGGTTTTGAATGGAGCATGCTGAATGGAAAAAACGTCCGGAGTTGTAATAAGTTATTAAAATTTTGAATTGGCGGTGTAACAGATGAGTTTTCGTCCGAAACCCTGATACTTCGAAATAGATCGTCCAGTTGGTACACGAAGTGCATCTAGTTTTGCCATGACCCTTTCAACTTTTTTGCACATGCTATGCGGGTGAAATGATGATACCATGCCAAGTTTCAACCTTTTGAGAGTTCATTTGTAGAGCTTTTCAATTTCAGGGCCATTTAGCTCAAAACAAATCAGTAAATCCAGTAAAAATGGCAAATTATGTCAGAAAGGGTTGAAAGTTGATGATGTGGCTTTGAATTGTGCATGCTGAATGGAAAAAACGTCCGAAATTGTAATAAGTTATTAAAATTTTGAATTGCCGGTGTATAAGATGAGTTTTCGTCCGAAACCCTGATACTTCGAAACATATTGTCCAGTTGGTACAAGAAGTGCGTCTAGTTTTTGCCGTGATCTTTCAACTTTTGCGGTGACCCGATCTCCTTTTTTGCACATGCTATGCGGGTGAAATGATGATACCATGCAAAGTTTCAACCTGTTCAGAGTTCATTTGTAGAGCTTTTCAATTTCAGGGCCATTTAGCTCAAATCGGTAAATGCATGAAAATAGCAAATTATGTCGGAAAGGGTTGAAAGTTGATGACGCGGTTTTGAATGGAGCATGCTGAGTGGAAAAAACGTCCGGAGTTGTAATAAGTTATTAAAATTTTGAATTGCCGGTGTAACAGATGAGTTTTTGTCAGAAACCCTGATACTTCGAAAGATATTGTCCAGTTGGTACAAGAAGTGCATCTAGTTTTTGCCGTGA
>NC_057811.1:301500368-301501600 GCF_018294505.1 Triticum aestivum
CAGTTTGTACACGATGTGCATCCAGTTTTTGCCGTGACAGTCTCTACTTTTTTGCACATGCTATGCGGGTGAAATGATGATACCATGCCAAGTTTCAACCTTTTCAGAGTTCATTTATAGAGCTTTTCAATTCCAGGGCCATTTAGCTCAAAAGAAATCGGTAAATGCATGAAAAATAGCAAATTATGTCAAAAAGGGTTGAATGTTGATGACGCGGTTTTGAATGGAGCATGCTGAATGGAAAAAAGTCCGGAGTTGTAATAAGTTATTAAAATTTTGAATTGCCAGTGTAACAGATGAGTTTTCGTCCGAAACCCTGATACTTCGAAAGAGATCGTCCAGTTGGTACACGAAGTGCATCCAGTTTTTGCCGTGACCCTTTCAACTTTTTTGCACATGCTATGCGGGTGAAATGATGATACCATGCCAAGTTCAACCTTTTCAGAGTTCATTTGTAGAGCTTTTCAATTTCAGGGCCATTTAGCTCAAAAAAATCAGTAAATGCATAGCAAATTATGTTAGAAAGGGTTGAAAGTTGATGCCGTGGCTTTGAATTGTGCATGCTGAATGCAAAAAACGTCTGGAGTTGTAATAAGTTATTAAAATTTTGAATTGCTGGTGTAACACATGAGTTTTCGTCCGAAACCCTGATACTTCGAAAGAGATTGTCCAGTTTGTACACGAAGTGCATCCAGTTTTTGCCATGACTCTCTCTACTTTTTTGCACATGCTATGCGGATGAAATGATGATACCATGCCAAGTTTCAACCTTTTCAGAGTTCATTTGTAGAGCTTTTCAATTTCAGGGCCATTTAGCTCAAAACAAATCGGTAAATGCATGAAAAATAGCAAATTATGTCAGAAAGGGTTGAAAGTTGATGACGCGGTTTTGAATGGAGCATGCTGAATGGAAAAAAGTCCGGAGTTGTAATAAGTTATTAAAATTTTGAATTGCCGGTGTAACAGATGAGTTTTCGTCTGAAACCCTGATACTTCGAAGGAGATCATGCAGTTGGTACACGAAGTGCATCCACTTTTTGCGGTGACCCTCTCTCCTTTTTTGCACATGCTATGCGGGTGAAATGATGATACCATGCCAAGTTTCAACCTTTTCATAGTTCACTTGTAGAGCTTTTCAATTTCAGGGCCATTTAGCTCAAAACAAATCAGTAAATGCATGAAAAATAGCAAATTATGTCGGAAAGGGTTGAAAGTTGATGACGCGGTTTTGA
>NC_057811.1:301501610-301504029 GCF_018294505.1 Triticum aestivum
GGAGTTGTAATAAGTTATTAAAATTTTGAATTGCCGATGTAATAGATGAGTTTTCGTCCGAAACAATAATACTTCGAAAGAGATTGTCCAGATTGCACACGAAGTGCATCCAGTATTTGCGGTGACCCGATCTCCTTTTTTGCACATGCTATGCGGGTGAAATGATGATACCATGCCAAGTTTCAACCTGTTCAGAGTTCATTTGTAGAGCTTTTCAATTTCAGGGCCATTTAGCTCAAAACAAATCGGTAAATGCATGAAAAATAGCAAATTACGTCGGAAAGGGTTGAAAGTTGATGACGCGGTTTTGAATGGAGCATGCTGAATGGAAAAAACGTCCGGAGTTGTAATAAGTTATTAAAATTTTCAATTGCCGGTGTAACAGATGAGTTTTCGTCCGAAACCCTCATACTTCGAAATAGATCGTCCAGTTGGTACACGAAGTGCATCTAGTTTTGCCATGACCCTTTCAACTTTTTTGCACATGCTATGCGGGTGAAATGATGATACCATGCCAAGTTTCAACCTTTTGAGAGTTCATTTGTAGAGCTTTTGAATTTCAGGGCCATTTAGCTCAAAACAAATCAGTAAATCCAGTAAAAATGGCAAATTATGTCAGAAAGGGTTGAAAGTTGATGACGTGGCTTTGAATTGTGCATGCTGAATGGAAAAAACGTCCGAAATTGTAATAAGTTATTAAAATTTTGAATTGCCGGTGTATAAGATGAGTTTTCGTCCGAAACCCTGATACTTCGAAAGAGATTGTCCAGTTGGTACAAGAAGTGCATCTAGTTTTTGCCGTGATCTTTCAACTTTTTTGCACATGCTATGCGAGTGAAATGATGATACCATGCCAAGTTTCAACCTTTTCAGAGTTCGTATGTAGAGCTTTTCAATTTCAGGGCCATTTAGCTCAAAACAAATCAGTAAATGCATTAAAAATAGCAAATTATGTCAGAAAGGTTGAAAGTTGATGACGTGGCTTTGAATGTTGCATGTTGGATGCAAAAAACGTCCGGAGTTGTAATAAGTTATTAAAATTTTGAATTGCCGGTGTAACAGATGAGTTTTCGTCTGAAACCCTCATACTTCGAAATAGATTGTCCAGTTTGCACACGAAGTGCATCTAGTTTTTGCGGTGACCCTCTCTCCTTTTTTGCACATGCTATGCGGGTGAAACGATGATACCATGCCAAGTTTCAACCTTTTCAGAGTTCATTTATAGAGCTTTTCAATTTCAGGGCCATTTATCTCAAAACAAATCGGTAAATGCATGAAAACTAGCAAATTACGTCGGAAAGGGTTGAAAGTTGATGAAGTTGTTTTGAATGGAGCATGTTGAATGGACAAAACGTCCGAAGTTGTAATAAGTTATTAAAATTTTGAATTATCGGTGTAACAGATGAGTTTTCGTCCGAAACCCTGATACTTCGAAAGAGATTGTCTAGTTGGTACACGAAGTGGATCTATTTTTTGCCGTGATCCTTTCAACTTTTTTGCACATGCTATGCGGGTGAAATGAGGATACCATGCCAAGTTTCAACCTTTTCCGAGTTCATATGTAGAGCTTTTCAATTTCATGGCCATTTAGCTCAAAACAAATCAGTAAATGCATGAAAAATAGCAAATTATGTCGGAAAGGGTTGAATGTTGATGACGCGGTTTTGAATGGAGCATGCTGAATGGAAAAAACGTCCGGAGTTGTAATAAGTTATTAAAATTTTGAATTGCCGGTGTAACAGATGAGTTTTCGTCCGAAACCCTGATACTTCGAAAGAGATTGTCCAGTTTGCACACGAAGTGCATCCAATTTTTGCCATGACCCTCTCTCCTTTTTTGCACATGCTATGCGGGTCAAATGATGATACCATTCCAAGTTTCAACCTTTTCAGAGTTCATTTGTAGAGCTTTTTAATTCCAGGGTCATTTAGCTTAAAAGAAATCGGTAAATGCATGAAAAATAGCAAATTATGTCGAAAACGGTTGAAAGTGGATGACGCGGTTTTGAATGGAGCATGCTGAATGGAATAAACGTCCGGAGTTGTAATAAGTTATTAAAATTTTGAATTGCCGGTGTAACAGATGAGTTTTCGTCCGAAACCCTGATACTTCGAAAGAGATTGTCCAGTTTGTACACGAAGTGCATCCAGTTTTTGCCATGACCCTCTCTACTTTTTTGCACATGCTATGCGGATGAAATGATGATACCATGCCAAGTTTCAACCTTTTCAGCGTTCATTTGTAGAGCTTTTCAATTTCAGGGCCATTTAGCTCAAAACAAATCAGTAAATGCATTAAAAATAGCAAATTATGTCAGAAAGGGTTGCAAGTTGATGACGTGGCTTTGAATGTTGCATGCTGGATGCAAAAAAGTCCGGAGTTGTAATAAGTTATTAAAATTTTGAATTGCCGGTGTAAT
>NC_057811.1:301504039-301505163 GCF_018294505.1 Triticum aestivum
AACAATAGCAAATTATGTCACAAAGGATTGAAAGTTGATGACGTGGCTTTGAATGGTGCATGCTGGATGCAAAAATCATCTAGAGCTGTAATAAGTTATTAAAATTTTGAATTGCCGGTGTAACAGATGAGTTTTCATCCGGAACCCTGATATTTCGAAAGAGATTGTCCAGTTTGTACACGAAGTTCATCCAGTTTTTGCCGTGACCCTCTCTACTTTTTTGCACATGCTATGCTTGTGAAATGATGATACCATGCCAAGTTTCAACCTTTTCAAAGTTCATTTGTAGAGCTTTTCAATTTCAGGGCCATTTAGCTCAAAACAAATTAGTAAATGCATGAAAAATAGTAAATTATGTCAGAAAGGGTTGAAAGTTGATGACCTGGCTTTGAATGTTGCATGCTGGATGCAAAAAACGTCCGGAGTTGTAATAAGTTATTAAAATTTTGAATTTCCGGTGTAACATATTGAAGGAAATATGCCCTAGAGGCAATAATAAAGTTATTATTTATTTCCTTATATCATGATAAATGTTTATTATTCATGCTAGAATTGTATTAACCGGAAACATAATACATGTGTGAATACATAGACAAACAGAGTGTCACTAGTATGCCTCTACTTGACTAGCTCGTTGATCGAAGATGGTTATGTTTCCTAGCCATAGACATGAGTTGTCATTTGATTAACGGGATCACATCATTAGGAGAATGATGTGATTGACTTGACCCATTCCGTTAGCTTAGCACTTGATCGTTTAGTATGTTGCTATTGCTTTCTTCATGACTTATACATGTTCCTATGACTATGAGATTATGCAACTCCCGTTTACCGGAGGAACACTTTGTGTGCTACCAAACGTCACAACGTAACTGGGTGATTATAAAGGTGCTCTACAGGTGTCTCCAAAGGTACTTGTTGGGTTGGCGTATTTCGAGATTAGGATTTGTCACTCCGATTGTCGGAGAGGTATCTCTGGGCCCACTCAGTAATACACATCACTATAAGCCTTGCAAGCATTGTGACTAATGAGTTAGTTGCGGGATGATGTATTACGGAACGAGTAAAGAGACTTGCCGGTAACGAGATTGAACTAGGTATCGAGATACCGACGATCGAATCTC
>NC_057811.1:301506851-301507666 GCF_018294505.1 Triticum aestivum
GAGCATGCTGAATGGAAAAAACGTCCGGAGTTGTAATAAGTTATTAAAATTTTGAATTGCCGGTGTAACAGATGAGTTTTCGTCCGAAACCCTTATACTTCGAAAGAGATTGTCCAGTTTGTACACGAAGTGCATCCAGTTTTTGCCATGACCCTCTCTACTTTTTTGCACATGCTATGCGGATGAAATGATGATACCATGCCAAGTTTCAACCTTTTCAGCGTTCATTTGTAGAGCTTTTCAATTTCAGGGCCATTTAGCTCAAAACAAATCAGTAAATGCATTAAAAATAGCAAATTATGTCAGAAAGGGTTGCAAGTTGATGACGTGGCTTTGAATGTTGCATGCTGGATGCAAAAAAGTCCGGAGTTGTAATAAGTTATTAAAATTTTGAATTGCCGGTGTAATAGATGAGTTTTCGTCTGAAACCATGATACTTCGAAAGAGATTGTCCAGTTTGCACACGAAGTGCATCCAGTTTTTGCGGTGACCCGATCTCCTTTTTTGCACATGCTATGCGGGTGAAATGATGAAACCATGCCAAGTTTCAACCTGTTCAGAGTTCATTTGTAGAGCTTTTCAATTTGAGGGCCATTTAGCTCAAAACAAATCGGTAAATGCATAAAAAATAGCAAATTATGTCGGAAAGGGTTGAAAGTTGATGACGCGGTTTTGAATGGAGCATGCTGAATGGAAAAAACGTCCGGAGTTGTAATAAGTTATTAAAATTTTGAATTGCCGATGTAATAGATGAGTTTTCGTCCGAAACCCTGATACTTCGAAAGAGATTGTCCAGTTTGTACACGATGTGCATC
>NC_057811.1:301507766-301509378 GCF_018294505.1 Triticum aestivum
TTGATGACGTGGCTTCGAATGTCACATGCTGGATGCAAAAAACGTCCGGAGATGTAATAAGTTATTAAAATTTTGAATAGCCGGTGTATCAGATGAGTTTTCGTCTGAAACCCTGATACTTCGAAAGATATTGTCCAGTTTGCACACGAAATGCATCCAGTTTTTGCGGTGACCCTCTCTACTTTTTTGCGCATGCTATGCGGGTGAAATGATGATACCATGCCAAGTTTCAACCTTTTCAGAGTTCATTTCTAGAGCTTATCAACTTCAGGGCCATTTAGCTCAAAACAAATCGGTAAATGCATGAAAAATAGCAAATTATGTCGGAAAGGGTTGAAAGTTGATGACATGGTTTTGAATGGAGCATGCTGAACAAAAAAACGTCCGGAGTTGTAATAAGTTATTAAAATTTTGAATTGCCGATGTAACAGATAAGTTTTCGTCCGAAACCCAGATACTTCGAAAGAGATTGTCCAGTTTGTACACGAAGTGCATCCAGTTTTTGCCATGACCCTCTCTACTTTTTTGCACATGCTCTGCAGGTGAAATGATGATACCATGCCAAGTTTCAACCTTTTCAAAGTTTATTTATAGAGCTTTTCAATTTCAGGGCCATTTAGCTTAAAACAAATCAGCAAATGCATTAAAAATAGCAAATTATGTTAGAAAGGGTGAAAGTTGATGAAGTGGCTTTGAATGTTGCATGTTGGATGCAAAAAACCTCCAGAGTTGTTATAAGTTATTAAAATTTTGAATTGCCGGTGTAACAGATGAGTTTTTGTGCGAAACCCTGATACTTCGAAAGAGATTGTCCAGTTTGCACACGAAGTGCATCCAGTTTTTGCGGTGACCCTCTCTACTTTTTTGCACATGCTATGCGGGTGAAATGATGATACCATGCCAAGTTTCAACCTTTTCAGAGTTCATTTCTAGAGCTTTTCAATTTCAGGGCCATTTAGCTCAAAACAAATCGGTAAATGCATGAAAAATAGCAAATTATGTCGGAAAGGGTTGAAAGTAGATGACATGGTTTTGAATGGAGCATGCTGAATGGAAAAAACGTCCGGAGTTGTAATAAGTTATTAGAATTTTGAATTGCCGGTGTAACAGATGAGTTATCATCCGAAACCCTAATACTTCGAAAGAGATTGTCCGGTTTGCACACGAAGTGCATCTAGTTTTTTTCATGACCCTCTCTACTTTTTTGCACATGCTATGCGGGTGAAATAATGATACCATGCCAAGTTTCAACCTTTTCAGAGTTCATTTGTAGAGCATTCAATTTCAGGGCAATTTAGCTCAAAACAAATCAGTAAATGCATTAAAAATAGCAAATTATGTCAGAAAGGGTTGAAAGTTGATGACGTGGCTTTGAATGTTGCATGCTGGATGCAAAAGATTCTGGAGTTGTAATAAGTTATTAAAATTTTGAATTGCCGGTGTAACAGATGAGTTTTCGTCCGAAACCCTGATACTTCGAAAGAGATTGTCCAGTTGGTACACGAAGTTCATCTAGTTTTTTCCGTGACCCTTTCAACTTTTTTGCACATGTTATGCTGGTGAAATGATGAAACCATGCCAAGTTTCAACCTTTTCAGAATTCATATGTAGA
>NC_057811.1:301515280-301516038 GCF_018294505.1 Triticum aestivum
GCCGGTGTAACAGATAAGTTTTCGTCCGAAACCCAGATACTTCGAAAGAGATTGTCCAGTTTGTACACGAAGTGCATCCAGTTTTTGCCATGACCCTCTCTACTTTTTTGCACATGCTCTGCAGGTGAAATGATGATACCATGCGAAGTTTCAACCTTTTCAGAGTTTATTTATAGAGCTTTTCAATTTAAGGGCCATTTAGCTTAAAACAAATCAGTAAATGCATTAAAAATAGCAAATTATGTTAGAAAGGGATGAAAGTTGATGATGTGGCTTTGAATGTTGCATGTTGGATGCAAAAAACGTCTGGAGTTGTAATAAGTTATTAAAATTTTGAATTGCCGGTGTAACAGATGAATTTTCGTCTGAAACACTGATACTTCGAAAGAGATTGTCCAGTTTGCACACGAACTGCATCCAGTTTTTGCGGTGACCCTGTCTACTTTTTTGCACATGCTATGTGGGTGAAATGATGATACCATGCCAAGTTTCAACCTTTTCAGAGTTCATTTCTAGAACTTTTCAATTTCAGGGCCATTTAGCTCAAAACAAATCGGTAAATGCATGAAAAATAGCAAATTATGTCGGAAAGGGTTGAAAGTTGATGACATGGTTTTGAATGGAGCATGCTGAATGGAAAAAACGTCCGGAGTTGTAATAAGTTATTAGAATTTTGAATTGCCGGTGTAACAGATGAGTTTTCGTCCGAAACCCTGATACTTCGAAAGAGATTGTCCGGTTTGCACACGAAGTGCATC
>NC_057811.1:301516704-301517401 GCF_018294505.1 Triticum aestivum
GAATTGCCGGTGTAACAGATGAGTTTTCGTCCGAAACCCTGATACTTCGAAAGAGATAGTCCAGTTTGCACACGAAGTGCATCCAGTTTTTGCGGTGACCCTCTCTACTTTTTTGCACATGCTATGCGGGTGAAATGATGATACCATGCCAAGTTTCAACCTTTTCAGAGTTCATTTCTAGAGCTTTTCAATTTCAGGGCCATTTAGCTCAAAACAAATCGGTAAATGCATGAAAAATAGGAAATTATGTCGGAAAGGGTTGAAAGTTGATGACATGGTTTTGAATGGAGCATGCTGAATGGAAAAAACATCCGGAGTTGTAATAAGTTATTAGAATTTTGAATTGCCGGTGTAATAGATGAGTTTTCGTCCGAAACCCTGATACTTCGAAAGAGATTGTCCGGTTTGCACACGAAGTGCATCTAGTTTTTTCCGTGACCCTCTCTACTTTTTTGCACATGCTATGCGGGTGAAATGATGATACCATGCCAAGTTTCAACCTTTTCAGAGTTCATTTGTAGAGCATTCAATTTCAGGGCAATTTAGCTCAAAATAAATCAGTAAATGCATTGAAAATAGCAAATTATGTCAGAAAGGGTTGAAAGTTGATGACGTGGCTTTGAATGTTGCATGCTGGATGCAAAAGATACTGGAGTTGTAATAAGTTATTAAAATTTTGAATGGCCGGTGTAACAGA
>NC_057811.1:301517619-301521065 GCF_018294505.1 Triticum aestivum
GTGAAATGATCATACCATGCCAAGTTTCAACCTTTTTAGAGTTCATTTGTAGAGCATTCAATTTCAGGGCAATTTAGCTCAAAATAAATCAGTAAATGCATTAAAAATAGCAAATTATGTCAGAAAGGGTTGAAAGTTGATGACGTGGCTTTGAATGTTGCATGCTGGATGCAAAAGATTCTGGAGTTGTAATAAGTTAATAAAATTTTAAATTGCCTGTGTAACAGATGAGTTTTCGTCCGAAACCCTGATACTTCGAAAGAGATTGTCCAGTTGGTACACGAAGTTCATCTAGTTTTTTCCGTGACCCTTTCAACTTTTTTGCACATGTTATGCTGGTGAAATGATGAAACCATGCCAAGTTTCAACCTTTTCAGAATTCATATGTAGATTTTTTCAATTTCAGGACCATTTAGCTCAAAACATATAAGTAAATGCATTAAAAATAGCAAATTATGTCAGAAAGGGTTGAAAGTTGATGACATGGCTTCGAATGTCACATGCTGGATGCAAAAAACGTCCGGAGATGTAATAAGTTATTAAAATTTTGAATTGCCGGTGTAACAGATGAGTTTTCGTCTGAAACCCTGATACTTCGAAAGAGATTGTCCAGTTTCCACACGAAATGCATCCAGTTTTGGCGGTGACCCTCTCTACTTTTTTGCACATGCTATGCGGGTGAAATGATGATACCATGCCAAGTTTCAACCTTTTCAAAGTTCATTTCTAGAGCTTTTCAACTTCAGGGCCATTTAGCTCAAAACAAATCGGTAAATGCATGAAAAGTAGCAAATTATGTCGGAAAGGGTTGAAAGTTGATGAAATGGTTTTGAATGGAGCATGCTGAACAGAAAAAACGTCCGGAGTTGTAATAAGTTATTAAAATTTTGAATTGCCGGTGTAACAGATAAGTTTTCGTCCGAAACCCAGATACTTCGAAAGAGATTGTCCAATTTGGACATGAAGTGCATCCAGTTTTTGCCATGACCCTGTCTACTTTTTTGCACATGCTCTGCAGGTGAAATGATGATACCATGCCAAGTTTCAACCTTTTCAGAGTTTATTTATAGAGCTTTTCAATTTAAGGGCCATTTAGCTTAAAACAAATCAGTAAATGCATTAAAAATAGCAAATTATGTTAGAAAGGGTTGAAAGTTGATGACGTGGCTTTGAATGTTGCATGTTGGATGCAAAAAACGTCCGGAGTTGTAATAAGTTATTAGAATTTTGAATTGCCGGTGTAACAGATGAGTTTTTGTCCGAAACCCTGATACTTCGAAAGAGATTGTCCGGTTTGCACACGAAGTGCATGTAGTTTTTTCCGTGACCCTCTCTACTTTTTTGCACATGCTATGCGGGTGAAATGATGATACCATGCCAAGTTTCAACCTTTTCAGAGTTCATTTGTAGAGCATTCAATTTCAGGACAATTTAGCTCAAAACAAATCAGTAAATGCATTAAAAATAGCAAATTATGTCAGAAAGGGTTGAATGTTGATGACGTGGCTTTGAATGTTGCATGCTGGATGCAAAAGATTCTGGAGTTGTAATAAGTTATTAAAATTTTGAATTGCCGGTGTAACAGATGAGTTTTCGTCTGAAACCCTGATACTTCGAAAGAGATTGTCCAGTTGGTACACGAAGTTCATCTAGTTTTTTCCGTGACCCTTTCAACTTTTTTGCACATGTTATGCTGGTGAAATGATGAAACCATGCCAAGTTTCAACCTTTTCAGAATTCATATGTAGAGTTTTTCAATTTCAGGGCCATTTAGCTCAAAACAAATCAGTAAATGCATTAAAAATAGCAAATTATGTCAGAAAGGGTTGAAAGTTGATGACGTGGCTTCGAATGTCACATGCTGGATGCAAAAAACGTCCGGAGATGTAATAAGTTATTAAAATTTTTAATTGCCGGTGTAACAGATGAGTTTTCGTCTGAAAGCCTGATACTTCGAAAGAGATTGTCCAGTTTGCACACGAAATGCATCCAGTTTTTGCGGTGACCCTCTCTACTTTTTTGCACATGCTATGCGGGTGAAATGATGATACCATGCCAAGTTTCAACCTTTTCAGAGTTCATTTCTAGAGCTTTTCAACTTCAGGGCCATTTAGCTCAAAACAAATCGGTAAATGCATGAAAAATAGCAAATTATGTCGGAAAGGGTTGAAAGTTGATGACATGGTTTTGAATGGAGCATGCTGAATGGAAAAAACGTCCGGAGTTGTAATAAGTTATTAGAATTTTGAATTGCCGGTGTAACAGATGAGTTTTCGTCCGAAACCCTGATACTTCGAAAGAGATTGTCCGGTTTGCACACGAAGTGCATCTAGTTTTTTCCGTGACCCTCTCTACTTTTTTGCACATGCTATGCGGGTGAAATGATGATTCCATGCCAAGTTTCAACCTTTTCAGAGTTCATTTGTAGAGCATTCAATTTCAGGGCAATTTAGCTCAAAATAAATCAGTAAATGCATTAAAAATAGCAAATTATGTCAGAAAGGGTTGAAAGTTGATGACGTGGCTTTGAATGTTGCATGCTGGATGCAAAAGATTCTGGAGTTGTAATAAGTTATCAAAATTTTGAATTGCCGGTGTAAGAGATGAGTTTTCGTCCGAAACCCTAATACTTCGAAAGAGATTGTCCAGTTGGTACACGAAGTTCATCTAGTGTTTTCCGTGACCCTTTCAACTTTTTTGCACATGTTATGCTGGTGAAATGATGAAACCATGCCAAGTTTCAACCTTTTCAGAATTCGTATGTATATTTTTTCAATTTCAGGACCATTTAGCTCAAAACATATCAGTAAATGCATTAAAAATAGCAAATTATGTCAGAAAGGGTTGATAGTTGATGACGTGGCTTCGAATGTCACATGCTGGATGCAAAAAACGTCCGGAGATGTAATAAGTTATTAAAATTTTGAATTGCCGGTGTAACATATGAGTTTTCGTCTGAAACCCTGATACTTCGAAAGAGATTGTCCAGTTTGCACACGAAATGCATCCAGTTTTGGCAGTGACCCTCTCTACTTTTTTGCACATGCTATGCGGGTGAAATGATGATACCATGCCAAGTTTCAACCTCTTCAGAGTTCATTTCTAGAGCTTTTCAACTTCAGGGCCATTTAGCTCAAAACAAATCGGTAAATGCATGAAAAATAGCAAATTATGTCGGAAAGGGTTGAAAGTTGATGACATGGTTTTGAATGGAGCATGCTGAACAGAAAAAACGTCCAGAGATGTAATAAGTTATTAAAATTTTGAATTGCCGGTGTAACAGATAAGTTTTCGTCCGAAACCCAGATACTTCGAAAGAGATTGTCCAGTTTGTACACGAAGTGCATCCAGTTTTTGCCATGACCCTCTCTACTTTTTTGCACATGCTCTGCAGGTGAAATGATGATACCATGCGAAGTTTCAACCTTTTCAGAGTTTATTTATAG
>NC_057811.1:301521487-301523036 GCF_018294505.1 Triticum aestivum
TTGCCGGTGTAACAGATGAGTTTTCGTCCGAAACCCTGATACTTCGAAAGAGATAGTCCAGTTTGCACACGAATTGCATCCAGTTTTTGCGGTGACCCTCTCTACTTTTTTGCACATGCTATGCGGGTGAAATGATGATACCATGCCAAGTTTCAACCTTTTCAGAGTTCATTTCTAGAGCTTTTCAATTTCAGGGCCATTTAGCTCAAAACAAATCGGTAAATGCATGAAAAATAGCAAATTATGTCGGAAAGGGTTGAAAGTTGATGACATGGTTTTGAATGGAGCATGCTGAATGGAAAAAACGTCTGGAGTTGTAATAAGTTATTAGAATTTTGAATTGCCGGTGTAACAGATGAGTTTTCGTCCGAAACCTTGATACTTCGAAAGAGATTGTCCAGTTGGTACACGAAGTTCATCTAGTTTTTTTCGTGACCCTTTCAACTTTTTTGCACATGTTATGCTGGTGAAATGATGAAACCATGCCAAGTTTCAACCTTTTCAGAATTCATATGTAGAATTTTTCAATTTCAGGGCCATTTAGCTCAAACAAATCAGTAAATGCATTAAAAATAGCAAATTATGTCAGAAAGGGTTGAAAGTTGATGACATGGCTTCGAATGTCACATGCTGGATGCAAAAAAGTCCGGAGATGTAATAAGTTATTAAAATTTTGAATTGCTGGTGTAACAGATGAGTTTTCGTCTGAAAGCCTGATACTTCGAAAGAGATTGTCCAGTTTGCACATGAAATGCATCCAGTTTTTGCGGTGACCCTCTCTACTTTTTTGCACATGCTATGCGGGTGAAATGATGATACCATGCCAAGTTTCAACCTTTTCAGAGTTCATTTCTAGAGCTTTTCAACTTCAGGGCCATTTAGCTCAAAACAAATCGGTAAATGCATGAAAAATAGCAAATTATGTCGGAAAGGGTTGAAAGTTGATGACATGGTTTTGAATGGAGCATGCTGAACGGAAAAAGCGTCCGGAGTTGTAAGAAGTTATTAAAATTTTGAATTGCCGGTGTAACAGATAAGTTTTCGTCCGAAACCCAAATACTTCGAAAGAGATTGTCCAGTTTGTACACGAAGTGCATCCAGTTTTTGCCATGACCCTCTCTACTTTTTTGCACATGCTCTGGAGGTGAAATGATGATACCATGCCAAGTTTCAACCTTTTCAGAGTTTATTTATAGAGCTTTTCAATTTCAGGGCCATTTAGCTTAAAACAAATCAGTAAATGCATTAAAAATAGCAAATTATGTTAGAAAGGGTTGAAAGTTGATGACGTGGCTTTGAATGTTGCATGTTGGATGCAAAAAACGTCCGGAGTTGTAATAAGTTATTAAAATTTTGAATTGCCGGTGTAACAGATGAGTTTTCGTCCGAAACCCTGATACTTCGAAAGAGATAGTCCAGTTTGCACACGAATTGCATCCAGTTTTTGCGGTGACCCTCTCTACTTTTTTGCACATGCTATGCGGGTGAAATGATGATACCATGCCAAGTTTCAACCTTTTCAGAGTTCATTTCTAGAGCTTTTCAATTT
>NC_057811.1:301523046-301523502 GCF_018294505.1 Triticum aestivum
GCAAATTATGTCAGAAAGGGTTGAAAGTTGATGACATGGCTTCGAATGTCACATGCTGGATGCAAAAAACGTCCGGAGATGTAATAAGTTATTAAAATTTTGAATTGCCGGTGTAACAGATGAGTTTTCGTCTGAAACCCTGATACTTCGAAAGAGATTGTCCAGTTTCCACACGAAGTGCATCCAGTTTTTGCGGTGACCCTCTCTACTTTTTTGCACATGCTATGCGGGTGAAATGATGATACCATGCCAAGTTTCAACCTTTTCAAAGTTCATTTCTAGAGCTTTTCAACTTCAGGGCCATTTAGCTCAAAACAAATCGGTAAATGCATGAAAAGTAGCAAATTATGTCGGAAAGGGTTGAAAGTTGATGAAATGGTTTTGAATGGAGCATGCTGAACAGAAAAAACGTCCGGAGTTGTAATAAGTTATTAAAATTTTGAATTGCCGGTGTAA
>NC_057811.1:301523512-301524653 GCF_018294505.1 Triticum aestivum
TTGCCGGTGTAACAGATGAGTTTTCGTCCGAAACCCTGATACTTCGAAAGAGATAGTCCAGTTTGCACACGAATTGCATCCAGTTTTTGCGGTGACCCTCTCTACTTTTTTGCACATGCTATGCGGGTGAAATGATGATACCATGCCAAGTTTCAACCTTTTCAGAGTTCATTTCTAGAGCTTTTCAATTTCAGGGCCATTTAGCTCAAAACAAATCGGTAAATGCATGAAAAATAGCAAATTATGTCGGAAAGGGTTGAAAGTTGATGACATGGTTTTGAATGGAGCATGCTGAATGGAAAAAAGTCTGGAGTTGTAATAAGTTATTAGAATTTTGAATTGCCGGTGTAACAGATGAGTTTTCGTCCGAAACCTTGATACTTCGAAAGAGATTGTCCAGTTCGTACACGAAGTTCATCTAGTTTTTTTCGTGACCCTTTCAACTTTTTTGCACATGTTATGCTGGTGAAATGATGAAACCATGCCAAGTTTCAACCTTTTCAGAATTCATATGTAGAATTTTTCAATTTCAGGGCCATTTAGCTCAAACAAATCAGTAAATGCATTAAAAATAGCAAATTATGTCAGAAAGGGTTGAAAGTTGATGACATGGCTTCGAATGTCACATGCTGGATGCAAAAAACGTCCGGAGATGTAATAAGTTATTAAAATTTTGAATTGCTGGTGTAACAGATGAGTTTTCGTCTGAAAGCCTGATACTTCGAAAGAGATTGTCCAGTTTGCACATGAAATATATCCAGTTTTTGCGGTGACCCTCTCTACTTTTTTGCACATGCTATGCGGGTGAAATGATGATACCATGCCAAGTTTCAACCTTTTCATAGTTCATTTCTAGAGCTTTTCAACTTCAGGGCCATTTAGCTCAAAACAAATCGGTAAATGCATGAAAAATAGCAAATTATGTCGGAAAGGGTTGAAAGTTGATGACATGGTTTTGAATGGAGCATGCTGAACGGAAAAAGCGTCCGGAGTTGTAAGAAGTTATTAAAATTTTGAATTGCCGGTGTAACAGATAAGTTTTCGTCCGAAACCCAGATACTTCGAAAGAGATTGTCCAGTTTGTACACGAAGTGCATCCAGTTTTTGCCATGACCCTCTCTACTTTTTTGCACATGCTCTG
>NC_057811.1:301524734-301526358 GCF_018294505.1 Triticum aestivum
GAGTTCATTTCTAGAGCTTTTCAATTTCAGGGCCATTTAGCTCAAAACAAATCGGTAAATGCATGAAAAATAGCAAATTATGTCGGAAAGGGTTGAAAGTTGATGACATGGTTTTGAATGGAGCATGCTGGATGGAAAAAACGTCCGGAGTTGTAATAAGTTATTAGAATTTTGAATTGCCGGTGTAACAGATGAGTTTTCGTCCGAAACCTTGATACTTCGAAAGAGATTGTCCGGTTTGCACACGAAGTGCATCTAGTTTTTTCCGTGACCCTCTCTACTTTTTTGCACATGCTATGCGGGTGAAATGATGATACCATGCCAAGTTTCAACCTTTTCAGAGTTCATTTGTAGAGCATTCAATTTTAGGGCAATTTAGCTCAAAATAAATCAATAAATGCATTAAAAATAGCAAATTATGTCAGAAAGGGTTGAAAGTTGATGACGTGGCTTTGAATGTTGCATGCTGGATGCAAAAGATTCTGGAGTTGTAATAAGTTATTAAAATTTTGAATTGCCAGTGTAACAGATGAGTTTTCGTCCAAAACCCTGATACTTCGAAAGAGATTGTCCAGTTGGTACACGAAGTTCATCTAGTTTTTTCCGTGACCCTTTCAACTTTTTTGCACATGTTATGCTGGTGAAATGATGACACCATGCCAAGTTTCAACCTTTTCAGAATTCATATGTAGATTTTTTTCAATTTCAGGACCATTTAGCTCAAAACATATCAGTAAATGCATTGAAAATAGCAAATTATGTCAGAAAGGGTTGAAAGTTGATGACGTGGCTTCGAATGTCACAAGCTGGATGCAAAAATCGTCCGGAGATGTAATAAGTTATTAAATTTTTTAATTGCCGGTGTAACAGATGAGTTTTCGTCTGAAACCCTGATACTTCGAAAGAGATTGTCCAGTTTGCACACGAAATGCATCCAGTTTTTGCGGTGACCCTCTCTACTTTTTTGCACATGCTATGTGGGTGAAATGATGATACCATGCCAAGTTTCAACCTTTTCAGAGTTCATTTCTAGAGCTTTTCAACTTCAGGGCCATTTAGCTCAAAACAAATCGGTAAATGCATGAAAAATAGCAAATTATGTCGGAAAGGGTTGAAAGTTGATGACATGGTTTTGAATGGAGCATGCTGAACGGAAAAAACGTCCGAAGTTGTAATAAGTTATTAAAATTTTGAATTGTCGGTGTAACAAATAAGTTTTCGTCCGAAACCCAGATACTTCGAAAGAGATTGTCCAGTTTGTACACGAAGTGCATCCAGTTTTTGCCATGACCCTCTCTACTTATTTGCACATGCTCTGCAGGTGAAATGATGATACCATGCCAAGTTTCAACCGTTTCAGAGTTTATTTATAGAGCTTTTCAATTTCAGGGCCATTTAGCTTAAAACAAATCAGTAAATGCATTAAAAATAGCAAATTATGTTAGAAAGGGTTGAAAGTTGATGACGTGGCTTTGAATGTTGCATGTTGGATGCAAAAAACGTCCGGAGTTGTAATAAGTTATTAAAATTTTGAATTGCCGGTGTAACAGATGAGTTTTCGTCCGAAACCCTGATACTTCGAAAGAGATAGTCCAGTTTGCACACGAAGTGCATCCAGTTTTTG
>NC_057811.1:301526368-301527506 GCF_018294505.1 Triticum aestivum
TCAATTTCAGGGCCATTTAGCTCAAAACAAATCGGTAAATGCATGAGAAATAGCAAATTATGTCGGAAAGGGTTGAAAGTTGATGACATGGTTTTGAATGGAGCATGATGAATGGAAAAAACGTCCGGAGTTGTAATAAGTTATTAGAATTTTGAATTGCCGGTGTAACAGATGAGTTTTCGTCCGAACCCTTGATACTTCGAAAGAGATTGTCCGGTTTGCACACGAAGTGCATCTAGTTTTTTCCGTGACCCTCTCTACTTTTTTGCACATGCTATGCGGGTGAAATGATGATACCATGCCAAGTTTCAACCTTTTCAGAGTTCATTTGTAGAGCATTCAATTTCAGGGCAATTTAGCTCAAAATAAATCAGTAAATGCATTAAAAATAGCAAATTATGTCAGAAAGGGTTGAAAGTTGATGACGTGGCTTCGAATGTTGCATGCTGGATGCAAAAGATTCTGGAGTTGTAATAAGTTATTAAAATTATGAATTGCCTGTGTAACTGATGAGTTTTCGTCCGAAACCATGATACTTCGAAAGAGATTGTCCAGTTGGTACACGAAGTTCATCTAGTTTTTTCCGTGACCCTTTCAACTTTTTTGCACATGTTATGCTGGTGAAATGATGAAACCATGCCAAGTTTCAACCTTTTCAGAATTCATATGTAGATTTTTTCAATTTCAGGACCATTTAGCTCAAAACATATCAGTAAATGCATTAAAAATAGCAAATTATGTCAGAAAGGGTTGAAAGTTTATGACGTGGCTTCGAATGTCACATGCTGGATGCAAAAAACGTCCGGAGATGTAATAAGTTATTAAAATTTTTGATTGCCGGTGTAACAGATGAGTTTTCGTCTGAAACCCTGATACTTCGAAAGAGATTGTCCAGTTTGCACACGAAATGCATCCAGTTTTTGCGGTGACCCTCTCTACTTTTTTGCACATGCTATGCGGGTGAAATGATGATACCATGCCAAGTTTCAACCTTTTCAGAGTTCATTTCTAGAGCTTTTCAACTTCAGGGCCATTTAGCTCAAAACAAATCGGTAAATGCATGAAAAATAGCAAATTATGTCGGAAAGGGTTGAAAGTTGATGACATGGTTTTGAATGGAGCATGCTGAACGGAAAAA
>NC_057811.1:301527516-301529707 GCF_018294505.1 Triticum aestivum
CTTTTCAATTTCAGGGCCATTTAGCTCAAAACAAATCGGTAAATGCATGAAAAATAGCAAATTATGTCGGAAAGGGTTGAAAGTTGATGACATGGTTTTGAATGGAGCATGCTGAATGGAAAAAACGTCCGGAGTTGTAATAAGTTATTAGAATTTTGAATTGCCGGTGTAACAGATGAGTTTTCGTCCGAAACCTTGATACTTCGAAAGAGATTGTCCGGTTTGCACACGAAGTGCATCTTGTTTTTTCCGTGACCCTCTCTACTTTTTTGCACATGCTATGCGGGTGAAATGATGATACCATGCCAAGTTTCAACCTTTTCAGAGTTCATTTGTAGAGCATTCAATTTCAGGGCAATTTAGCTCAAAATAAATCAGTAAATGCATTAAAAATAGCAAATTATGTCAGAAAGGGTTGAAAGTTGATGACGTGGCTTCGAATGTTGCATGCTGGATGCAAAAGATTCTGGAGTTGTAATAAGTTATTAAAATTTTGAATTGCCTGTGTAACAGATGAGTTTTCGTCCGAAACCATGATACTTCGAAAGAGATTGTCCAGTTGGTACATGAAGTTCATCTAGTTTTTTCCGTGACCCTTTCAACTTTTTTGCACATGTTATGCTGGTGAAATGATGAAACCATGCCAAGTTTCAACCTTTTCAGAATTCATATGTAGATTTTTTCAATTTCAGGACCATTTAGCTCAAAACATATCAGTAAATGCATTAAAAATAGCAAATTATGTCAGAAAGGGTTGAAAGTTTATGACGTGGCTTCGAATGTCACATGCTGGATGCAAAAAACGTCCGGAGATGTAATAAGTTATTAAAATTTTTGATTGCCGGTGTAACAGATGAGTTTTCGTCTGAAACCCTGATACTTCGAAAGAGATTGTCCAGTTTGCACACGAAATGCATCCAGTTTTTGCGGTGACCCTCTCTACTTTTTTGCACATGCTATGCGGGTGAAATGATGATACCATGCCAAGTTTCAACCTTTTCAGAGTTCATTTCTAGAGCTTTTCAACTTCAGGGCCATTTAGCTCAAAACAAATCGGTAAATGCATGAAAAATAGCAAATTATGTCGGAAAGGGTTGAAAGTTGATGACATGGTTTTGAATGGAGCATGCTGAACGGAAAAAACGTCCGAAGTTGTAATAAGTTCTTAAAATTTTGAATTTCCGGTGTAACAGATAAGTTTTCGTCTGAAAACCAGATACTTCGAAAGAGATTGTCCAGTTTGTACACGAAGTGCATCCAGTTTTTGCCATGACCCCCTCTACTTTTTTGCACATGCTCTGCAGGTGAAATGATGATACCATGCCAAGTTTCAACCTTTTCAGAGTTTATTTATAGAGCTTTTCAATTTCAGGGCCATTTAGCTTAAAACAAATCAGTAAATGCATTAAAAATAGAAAATTATGTTAGAAAGGGTTGAAAGTTGATGACGTGGCTTTGAATGTTGCATGTTGGATGCAAAAAACGTCCGGAGTTGTAATAAGTTATTAAAATTTTGAATTGCCGGTGTAACAGATGAGTTTTCGTCCAAAACCCTGATACTTCGAAAGAGATAGTCCAGTTTGCACACGAAGTGCATCCAGTTTTTGCGGTGACCCTCTCTACTTTTTTGCACATGCTATGCGGGTGAAATGATGATACCATGCCAAGTTTCAACCTTTTCAGAGTACATTTCTAGAGCTTTTCAATTTCAGGGCCATTTAGCTCAAAACAAATCGGTAAATGCATGAAAAATAGCAAATTATGTCGGAAAGGGTTGAAAGTTGATGACATGGTTTTGAATGGAGCATGCTGAATGGAAAAAACGTCCGGAGTTGTAATAAGTTATTAGAATTTTGAATTGCCGGTGTAACAGATGAGTTTTCGTCCGAAACCTTGATACTTCGAAAGAGATTGTCCGGTTTGCACACGAAGTGCATCTTGTTTTTTCCGTGACCCTCTCTACTTTTTTGCACATGCTATGCGGGTGAAATGATGATACCATGCCAAGTTTCAACCTTTTCAGAGTTCATTTGTAGAGCATTCAATTTCAGGGCAATTTAGCTCAAAATAAATCAGTAAATGCATTAAAAATAGCAAATTATGTCAGAAAGGGTTGAAAGTTGATGACGTGGCTTCGAATGTTGCATGCTGGATGCAAAAGATTCTGGAGTTGTAATAAGTTATTAAAATT
>NC_057811.1:301531369-301532362 GCF_018294505.1 Triticum aestivum
AAATTATGTTAGAAAGGGTTGAAAGTTGATGACGTGGCTTTGAATGTTGCATGTTGGATGCAAAAAACGTCCGGAGTTGTAATAAGTTATTAAAATTTTGAATTGCCGGTGTAACAGATGAGTTTTCGTCCGAAACCCTGATACTTCGAAAGAGATTGTCCAGTTTGCACACGAAGTGCATCCAGTTTTTGCGGTGACCCTCTCTACTTTTTTGCACATGCTATGCGGGTGAAATGATGATACCATGCCAAGTTTCAACCTTTTCAGAGTTCATTTCTAGAGCTTTTCAACTTCAGGGCCATTTAGCTCAAAACAAATCGGTAAATGCATGAAAAATAGCAAATTATGTCGGAAAGGGTTGAAAGTTGATGACATGGTTTTGAATGGAGCATGCTGAACGAAAAAACGTCCGAAGTTGTAATAAGTTATTAAAATTTTGAATTGCCGGTGTAACAGATAAGTTTTCGTCCGAAACCCAGATACTTCGAAAGAGATTGTCCAGTTTGTACACGAAGTGCATCCAGTTTTGGCCATGACCCTCTCTACTTTTTTGCACATGCTCTGCAGGTGAAATGATGATACCATGGCAAGTTTCAACCTTTTCAGAGTTTATTTATAGAGCTTTTCAATTTAAGGGCCATTTAGCTTAAAACAAATCAGTAAATGCATTAAAAATAGCAAATTATGTTAGAAAGGGTTGAAAGTTGATGACATGGCTTTGAATGTTGCATGTTGGATGCAAAAAACGTCCGGAGTTGTAATAAGTTATTAAAATTTTGAATTGCCGGTGTAACAGATGAGTTTTCGTCCGAAACCCTGATACTTCGAAAGAGATAGTCCAGTTTGCACGCGAAGTGCATCCAGTTTTTGCGGTGACCCTCTCTACTTTTTTGCACATGCTATGCGGGTGAAATGATGATACCATGCCAAGTTTCAACCTTTTCCGAGTTCATTTCTAGAGCTTTTCAATTTCAGGGCCATTTAGCTCAAAAC
>NC_057811.1:301532372-301538228 GCF_018294505.1 Triticum aestivum
TCAGAAAGGGTTGAAAGTTGATGATGTGGCTTCGAATGTTGCATGCTGGATGCAAAAGATTCTGGAGTTGTAATAAGTTATTAAAATTTTGAATTGCCTGTGTAACAGATGAGTTTTCGTCCGAAACCCTGATACTTCGAAAGAGATTGTCCAGTTGGTACACGAAGTTCATCTAGTTTTTTCCGTGACCCTTTCAACTTTTTTGCACATGTTATGCTGGTGAAATGATGAAACCATGCCAAGTTTCAACCTTTTCAGAATTCATATGTAGATTTTTTCAATTTCAGGACCATTTACCTCAAAACATATCAGTAAATGCATTAAAAATAGCAAATTATGTCAGAAAGGGTTGAAAGTTGATGACGTGGCTTCGAATGTCACATGCTGGATGCAAAAAACGTCCGGAGATGTAATAAGTTATTAAAAATTTTGATTGCCGGTGTAACAGATGAGTTTTCGTCTGAAACCCAGATACTTCGAAAGAGATTGTCCAGTTTGTACACGAAGTGCATCCAATTTTTGCCATGACCCCCTCTACTTTTTTGCACATGCTCTGCAGGTGAAATGATGATACCATGCCAAGTTTCAACCTTTTCAGAGTTTATTTATAGAGCTTTTCAATTTCAGGGCCATTTAGCTTAAAACAAATCAGTAAATGCATTAAAAATAGCAAATTATGTTAGAAAGGGTTGGAAGTTGATGACGTGGCTTTGAATGTTGCATGTTGGATGCAAAAAACGTCCGGAGTTGTAATAAGTTATTAAAATTTTGAATTGCCGGTGTAACAGATGAGTTTTCGTCCGAAACCCTGATACTTCGAAAGAGATAGTCCAGTTTGCACACGAAGTGCATCCAGTTTTTGCGGTGACCCTTTCTACTTTTTTGCACATGCTATGCGGGTGAAATGATGATACCATGCCAAGTTTCAACCTTTTCAGAGTTCATTTCTAGAGCTTTTCAATTTCAGGGCCATTTAGCTCAAAACAAATCGGTAAATGCATGAAAAATAGCAAATTATGTCGGAAAGGGTTGAAAGTTGATGACATGGTTTTGAATGGAGCATGCTGAATGGAAAAAACGTCCGGAGTTGTAATAAGTTATTAGAATTTTGAATTGCCGGTGTAACAGATGAGTTTTCGTCCGAAACCTTGATACTTCGAAAGAGATTGTCCGGTTTGCACACGAAGTGCATCTAGTTTTTTCCGTGACCCTCTCTACTTTTTTGCACATGCTATGCGGGTGAAATGATGATACCATGCCAAGTTTCAACCTTTTCAGAGTTCATTTGTAGAGCATTCAATTTCAGGGCAATTTAGCTCAAAATAAATCAGTAAATGCATTAAAAATAGCAAATTATGTCAGAAAGGGTTGAAAGTTGATGACGTGGCTTTGAATGTTGCATGCTGGATGCAAAAGATTCTGGAGTTGTAATAAGTTATTAAAATTTTGAATTGCCGGTGTAACAGATGAGTTTTCGTCCGAAACCCTGATACTTCGAAAGAGATTGTCCAGTTGGTACACGAAGTTCATCTAGTTTTTTCCGTGACCCTTTCAACTTTTTTGCACATGTTATGCTGGTGAAATGATGAAACCATGCCAAGTTTCAACCTTTTCAGAATTCATATGTAGATTTTTTCAATTTCAGGACAATTTAGCTCAAAACATATCAGTAAATGCATTAAAAATAGCAAATTATGTCAGAAAGGGTTGAAAGTTGATGACGTGGCTTCGAATGTCACATGCTGGATGCAAAAAACGTCCGGAGATGTAATAAGTTATTAAAATTTTTAATTGCCGGTGTAACAGATGAGTTTTCGTCTGAAACCCTGATACTTCGAAAGAGATTGTCCAGTTTGCACACGAAATGCATCCAGTTTTTGCGGTGACCCTCTCTACTTTTTTGCACATGCTATGCGGGTGAAATGATGATACCATGCCAAGTTTCAACCTTTTCAGAGTTCATTTCTAGAGCTTTTCAACATCAGGGCCATTTAGCTCAAAACAAATCGGTACATGCATGAAAATTAGCAAATTATGTCGGAAAGGGTTGAAAGTTGATGACATGGTTTTGAATGGAGCATGCTGAACGGAAAAAACGTCCGAAGTTGTAATAAGTTATTAAAATTTTGAATTGCCGGTGTAAAAGATAAGTTTTCGTCCGAAACCCAGATACTTCGAAAGAGATTGTCCAGTTTGTACACGAAGTGCATCCAGTTTTTGCCATGACCCTTTCTACTTTTTTGCACATGCTCTGGAGGTGAAATGATGATACCATGCCAAGTTTCAACCTTTTCAGAGTTTATTTATAGAGCTTTTCAATTTTAGGGCCATTTAGCTTAAAACAAATCAGTAAATGCATTAAAAATAACAAATTATGTTAGAAAGGGTTGAAAGTTGATGACGTGGCTTTGAATGTTGCATGTTGGATGCAAAAAACGTCCGGAGTTGTAATAAGTTTTTAAAATTTTGAATTGCCGGTGTAACAGATGAGTTTTCGTCCGAAACCCTGATACTTCGAAAGAGATAGTCCAGTTTGCACACGAAATGCATCCAGTTTTTGCGGTGACCCTCTCTAATTTTTTGCACATGCTATGCGGGTGAAATGATGATACCATGCCATGTTTCAACCTTTTCAGAGTTCATTTCTAGAGCTTTTCAATTTTAGGGCCATTTAGCTCAAAACAAATCGGTAAATGCATGAAAAATAGCAAATTATGTCGGAAAGGGTTGAAAGTTAATGACATGGTTTTGAATGGAGAATGCTGAATGGAAAAAACGTCCGAAGTTGTAATAAGTTATTAGAATTTTGAATTGCCGGTGTAACAGATGAGTTTTCGTCCGAAACCTTGATACTTCGAAAGAGATTGTCCGGTTTGCACACGAAGTGCATCTAGTTTTTTCCGTGACCCTCTCTACTTTTTTGCACATGCTATGCGGGTGAAATGATGATACCATGCCAAGTTTCAACCTTTTCAGAGTTCATTTGTAGAGCATTCAATATCAGGGCAATTTAGCTCAAAATAAATCAGTAAATGCATTAAAAATAGCAAATTATGTCAGAAAGGGTTGAAAGTTGATGACATGGCTTTGAATGTTGCATGCTGGATGCAAAAGATTCTGGAATTGAAATAAGTTATTAAAATTTTGAATTGCCGGTGTAAGAGATGAGTTTTCGTCCGAAACCCTGATACTTCGAAAGAGATTGTCCAGTTGGTACACGATGTTCATCTAGTTTTTTCCGTGACCCTTTCAACTTTTTTGCACATGTTATGCTGGTGAAATGATGAAACCATGCCAAGTTTCAACCTTTTCAGAATTCATATGTAGATTTTTTCAATTTCAGGACCATTTAGCTCAAAACATATCAGTAAATGCATTAAAAATAGCAAATTATGTCAGAAAGGGTTGAAAGTTGATGACGTGGCTTCGAATGTCACATGCTGGATGCAAAAAACGTCCGGAGATGTAATAAGTTATTAAAAATTTTAATTGCCGGTGTAGCAGATGAGTTTTCGTCTGAAACCCTGATACTTCGAAAGAGATTGTCCAGTTTGCACACGAAATGCATCCAGTTTTTGCGGTGACCCTCTCTACTTTTTTGCACATGCTATGCGGGTGAAATGATGATACCATGCCAAGTTTCAACCTTTTCAGAGTTCATTTCTAGAGCTTTTCAACTTCAGGGCCATTTAGCTCAAAACAAATCGGTAAATGCATGAAAAATAGCAAATTATGTCGGAAAGGGTTGAAAGTTGATGACATGGTTCCGAATGGAGCATGCTGAACGGAAAAAACGTCCAAAGTTGTAATAAGTTATTAAAATTTTGAATTGCCGGTGTAACAGATAAGTTTTCGTCCGAAACCCAGATACTTCGAAAGAGATTGTCCAGTTTGTACACGAAGTGCATCCAGTTTTTGCCATGACCCTCTCTACTTTTTTGCACATGCTCTGCAGGTGAAATGATGATACCATGCCAAGTTTCAACCTTTTCAGAGTTTATTTATAGAGCTTTTCAATTTCAGGGCCATTTAGCTTAAAACAAATCAGTAAATGGATTAAAAATAGCAAATTATGTTAGAAAGGGTTGAAAGTTGATGACGTGGCTTTGAATGTTGCATGTTGGATGCAAAAAACGTCCGGAGTTGTAATAAGTTATTAAAATTTTGAATTGCCGGTGTAACAGATGAGTTTTCGTCCGAAACCCTGATACTTTGAAAGAGATAGTCCAGTTTGCACACGAAGTGCATCCAGTGTTTGCGGTGACCCTCTCTACTTGTTTGCACATGCTATGCGGGTGAAATGATGATACCATGCCAAGTTTCAACCTTTTCAGAGTTCATTTCTAGAGCTTTTCAATTTCAGGGCCATTTAGCTCAAAACAAATCGGTAAATGCATGAAAAATAGCAAATTATGTCGGAAAGGGTTGAAAGTTGATGACATGGTTTTGAATGGAGCATGCTGGATGGAAAAAACGTCTGGAGTTGTAATAAGTTATTAGAATTTTGAATTGCCGGTGTAACAAATGAGTTTTTGTCCGAAACCCTGATACTTCGAAAGAGATTGTCCGGTTTGCACACGAAGTGCATCTAGTTTTTTCCGTGACCCTCTCTACTTTTTTGCACATGCCATGCGGGTGAAATGATGATACCATGCCAAGTTTCAACCTTTTCAGAGTTCATTTTTAGAGCATTCAATTTCAGGGCAATTTAGCTCAAAACAAATCAGTAAATGCATTAAAAATAGCAAATTATTTCAGAAAGGGTTGAAAGTTGATGACGTGGCTTTGAATGTTGCATGCTGGATGCGAAAGATTCCGGAGTTGTAATAAGTTATTAAAATTTTGAATTGCCGGTGTAACAGATGAGTTTTCGTCCGAAACCCTGATACTTCGAAAGAGATTGTCCAGTTGGTACACGAAGTTCATCTAGTTTTTTCCGTGACCCTTTCAACTTTTTTGCACATGTTATGCTGGTGAAATGATGAATCCATGCCAAGTTTCAACCTTTTCAGAATTCATATGTAGAGTTTTCCAATTTCAGGACCATTTAGCTCAAAACAAATCAGTACATGCATTAAAAATAGCAAATTATGTCAGGAAGAGTTGAAAGTTGATGACGTGGCTTCGAATGTCACATGCTGGATGCAAAAAACGTCCGAAGATGTAATAAGTTATTAAAATTTTTAATTGCCGGTGTAAGAGATGAGTTTTCGTCTGAAACCCTGATACTTCGAAAGAGATTGTCCAGTTTGCACACGAAATGCATCCAGTTTTTGCGGTGACCCTCTCTACTTTCTTGCACATGCTATGCGGGTGAAATGATGATGCCATGCCAAGTTTCAACCTTTTCAGAGTTCATTTCTAGAGCTTTTCAACTTCAGGGCCATTTAGCTCAAAACAAATCGGTAATTGCATGAAAAATAGCAAATTATGTCGGAAAGGGTTGAAAGTTGATGACATGGTTTTGAATGGAGCATGCTGAACGGAAAAAACGTCCGGAGTTGTTATAAGTTATTAAAATTTTGAATTGCCGGTGTAACAGATAAGTTTTCGTCCGAAACCCAGATACTTCGAAAGAGATTGTCCAGTTTGTACACGAAGTGCATCCAGTTTTTGCCATGACCCTCTCTACTTTTTTGCACATGCTCTGCAGGTAAATGATGATACCATGCCAAGTTTCAACCTTTTCAGAGTTTATTTATAGAACTTTTCAATTTCAGGGCCATTTAGCTTAAAACAAATCAGTAAATGCATTAAAAATAGCAAATTATGTTAGAAAGGGTTGAAAGTTGATGACGTGGCTTTGAATGTTGCATGTTGGATGCAAAAAACGTCCGGAGTTGTAATAAGTTATTA
>NC_057811.1:301538238-301538609 GCF_018294505.1 Triticum aestivum
GCACATGCTATGCGGGTGAAATGATGATACCATGCCAAGTTTCAACCTTTTCAGAGTTCATTTGTCGAGCTTTTCAATTTCAGGGCAATTTAGCTCAAAACAAATCAGTAAATGCATTAAAAATAGCAAATTATGTCAGAAAGGGTTGAAAGTTGATGACGTGGCTTTGAATGTTGCATGCTAGATGCAAAAAACGTCCGGAGTTGTAATAAGTTATTAAAATTTTGAATTGCTGGTGTAACAGATGAGTTTTCGTCTGAAACCCTGATACTTCGAAAGAGATTGTCCAGTTTGTACACGAAGTGCATCCAGTTTTTGCCATGACCCTCTCTACTTTTTTGCACATGCTCTGCGGGTGAAATGATGATACC
>NC_057811.1:301538719-301540209 GCF_018294505.1 Triticum aestivum
AGAGTTCATTTCTAGAGCTTTTCAATTTCAGGGCCATTTAGCTCAAAACAAATCGGTAAATGCATGAAAAATAGCAAATTATGTCGGAAAGTGTTGAAAGTTGATGACATGGTTTTGAATGGAGCATGCTGAATGGAAAAAACGTCCGGAGTTGTAATAAGTTATTAGAATTTTGAATTGCCGGTGTAACAGATGAGTTTTCGTCCGAAACCCTGATACTTCGAAAGAGATTGTCCGGTTTGCACACGAAGTGCATCTAGTTTTTTCCGTTACCCTCTCTACTTTTTTGCACATGCTATGCGGGTGAAATGATGATACCATGCCAAGTTTCAACCTTTTTAGAGTTCATTTGTAGAGCTTTTCAATTTCAGGGCAATTTAGCTCAAAACAAATCAGTAAATGCATTAAAAATAGGAAATTATGTCAGAAAGGGTTTAAAGTTGATGACATGGCTTTGAATGTTGGATGCTGGATGCAAAAGATTCCGGAGTTGTAATAAGTTATTAAAATTTTGAATTGCCGGTGTAATAGATGAGTTTTCGTCCGAAACCCTGATACTTCAAAAGAGATTGTCCAGTTGGTACACGAAGTTCATCTCGTTTTTTCCGTGACCCTTTCAACTTTTTTGCACATGTTATGCTGGTGAAATGATGAAACCATGCCAAGTTTCAACCTTTTCAGAATTCATCTGTAGAGTTTTTCAATTTCAGGGCCATTTAGCTCAAAACAAATCAGTAAATGCATTAAAAATAGCAAATTATGTCAGAAAGGGTTGAAAGTTGATTACGTGGCTTCGAATCTCACATGCTGGATGCAAAAAAGTCCGGAGATGTAATAAGTTATTAAAATTTTGAATTGCCGGTGTAACAGATAAGTTTTCGTCCGAAACCTAGATACTTCAAAAGAGATTGTCCAGTTTGTACACGAAGTGCATCCAGTTTTTGCCATGACCCTCTCTACATTTTTGCACATGCTCTGCAGGTGAAATGACGATACCATGCCAAGTTTCAACCTTTTCAGAGTTTATTTATAGAGCTTTTCAATTTCAGGGCCATTTAGCTTAAAACAAATCAGTAAATGCATTAAAAATAGCAAATTATGTTAGAAAGGTTTGAAAGTTGATGACGTGGCTTTGAATGTTGCATGTTGGATGCAAAAAACGTCCGGAGTTGTAATAAGTTATTAAAATTTTGAATTGCCGGTGTAACAGATGAGTTTTCGTCCGAAACCCTGATACTTCGAAAGAGATTGTCCAGTTTGCCACGAAGTGCATCCAGTTTTTGCGGTGACCCTCTCTACTTTTTTGCACATGCTATGCGGGTGAAATGATGATACCATGCCAAGTTTCAACCTTTTCAGAGTTCATTTCTAGAGCTTTTCAATTTCAGGGCCATTTAGCTCAAAACAAATCGGTAAATGCATGAAAAATAGCAAATTATGTCGGAAAGGGTTGAAAGTTGATGACATGGTTTTGAATGGAGCATGCTGAA
>NC_057811.1:301540234-301541372 GCF_018294505.1 Triticum aestivum
TCAATTTCAGGGCCATTTAGCTCAAAACAAATCGGTAAATGCATGAGAAATAGCAAATTATGTCGGAAAGGGTTGAAAGTTGATGACATGGTTTTGAATGGAGCATGATGAATGGAAAAAACGTCCGGAGTTGTAATAAGTTATTAGAATTTTGAATTGCCGGTGTAACAGATGAGTTTTCGTCCGAACCCTTGATACTTCGAAAGAGATTGTCCGGTTTGCACACGAAGTGCATCTAGTTTTTTCCGTGACCCTCTCTACTTTTTTGCACATGCTATGCGGGTGAAATGATGATACCATGCCAAGTTTCAACCTTTTCAGAGTTCATTTGTAGAGCATTCAATTTCAGGGCAATTTAGCTCAAAATAAATCAGTAAATGCATTAAAAATAGCAAATTATGTCAGAAAGGGTTGAAAGTTGATGACGTGGCTTCGAATGTTGCATGCTGGATGCAAAAGATTCTGGAGTTGTAATAAGTTATTAAAATTATGAATTGCCTGTGTAACTGATGAGTTTTCGTCCGAAACCATGATACTTCGAAAGAGATTGTCCAGTTGGTACACGAAGTTCATCTAGTTTTTTCCGTGACCCTTTCAACTTTTTTGCACATGTTATGCTGGTGAAATGATGAAACCATGCCAAGTTTCAACCTTTTCAGAATTCATATGTAGATTTTTTCAATTTCAGGACCATTTAGCTCAAAACATATCAGTAAATGCATTAAAAATAGCAAATTATGTCAGAAAGGGTTGAAAGTTTATGACGTGGCTTCGAATGTCACATGCTGGATGCAAAAAACGTCCGGAGATGTAATAAGTTATTAAAATTTTTGATTGCCGGTGTAACAGATGAGTTTTCGTCTGAAACCCTGATACTTCGAAAGAGATTGTCCAGTTTGCACACGAAGTGCATCCAGTTTTTGCGGTGACCCTCTCTACTTTTTTGCACATGCTATGCGGGTGAAATGATGATACCATGCCAAGTTTCAACCTTTTCAGAGTTCATTTCTAGAGCTTTTCAACTTCAGGGCCATTTAGCTCAAAACAAATCGGTAAATGCATGAAAAATAGCAAATTATGTCGGAAAGGGTTGAAAGTTGATGACATGGTTTTGAATGGAGCATGCTGAACGGAAAAA
>NC_057811.1:301541382-301545584 GCF_018294505.1 Triticum aestivum
AAATTATGTCGGAAAGGGTTGAAAGTTGATGACGTGGCTTTGAATGTTGCATGCTGGATGCAAAAGATTCCGGAGTTGTAATAAGTTATTAAAATTTTGAATTGCCGGTGTAACAGATGAGTTTTCGTCCGAAACCCTGATACTTCAAAAGAGATTGTCCAGTTGGTACACGAAGTTCATCTAGTTTTTTCCGTGACCCTTTCAACTTTTTGCACATGTTATGCTGGTGAAATGATGAAACCACGCCAAGTTTCAACCTTTTCAGAATTCATATGTAGAGTTTTTCAATTTCAGGACCATTTAGCTCAAAACAAATCAGTAAATGCATTAAAAATAGCAAATTATGTCAGGAAGGGTTGAAAGTTGATGAGGTGGCTTCGAATGTCACATGCTGGATGCAAAAAACGTCCGGAGATGTAATAAGTTATTAAAAAATTTAATTGCCGGTGTAACAGATGAGTTTTCGTCTGAAACCCTGATACTTCGAAAGAAATTGTCCAGTTTGCACACGAAATGCATCCAGTTTATGCGGTGACCCTCTCTACTTTTTTGCACATGCTATGCGGGTGAAATGATGATACCATGCCAAGTTTCAACCTTTTCAGAGTTCATTTCTAGAGCTCTTCAACTTCAGGGCCATTTAGCTCAAAACAAATCGGTAATTTCATGAAAAATAGCAAATTATGTCGGAAAGGGTTGAAAGTTAATGACATGGTTTTGAATGGAGCATGCTGAACAGAAAAAACGTCCGGAGTTGTAATAAGTTATTAAAATTTTGAATTGCCGGTGTAACAGACAAGTTTTCGTCCGAAACCCAGATACTTCGAAAGAGATTGTCCAGTTTGTACACGAAGTGCATCCAGTTTTTGCCATGACCCTCTCTACATTTTTGCACATGCTCTGCAGGTGAAATGATGATACCATGCCAAGTTTCAACCTTTTCAGAGTTTATTTATAGAGCTTTTCAATTTCAGGGCCATTTAGCTTAAAACAAATCAGTAAATGCATTAAAAATAGCAAATTATGTTAGAAAGGGTTGAAAGTTGATGATGTGGCTTTGAATGTTGCATGTTGGATGCAAAAAACGTCCGGAGTTGTAATAAGTTATTAAAATTTTGAATTGCCGGTGTAACAGATGAGTTTTCGTCCGAAACCCTGATACTTCGAAAGAGATTGTCCAGTTTGCACACGAAGTGCATCCAGTTTTTGCGGTGACCCTCTCTACTTTTTTGCACATGCTATGCGGGTGAAATGATGATACCATGCCAAGTTTCAACCTTTTCAGATTTCATTTCTAGAGCTTTTCAATTTCAGGGCCATTTAGCTCAAAACAAATCGGTAAATGCATGAAAAATAGCAAATTATGTCGGAAAGGGTTCAAAGTTGATGACATGGTTTTGAATGGAGCATGATGAATGAAAAAAACGTCCGGAGTTGTAATAAGTTATTAGAATTTTGAATTGCCGGTGTAACAGATGAGTTTTCGTCCGAAACCCTGATACTTCAAAAGAGATTGTCCGGTTTGCACATGAAGTGCATCTAGTTTTTTCCGTGACCATCTCTACTTTTTTGCACATGCTATGCGGGTGAAATGATGATACCATGCCAAGTTTCAACCTTTTTCAGAGTTCATTTGTAGAGCATTCAATTTCAGGGTAATTTAGCTCAAAACTAATCAGTAAATGCATTAAAAATAGCAAATTATGTCGGAAAGGGTTGAAAGTTGATGACGTGGCTTTGAATGTTGCATGCTGGATGCAAAAGATTCCGGAGTTGTAATAAGTTATTAAAATTTTGAATTGCCGGTGTAACAGATGAGTTTTCGTCCGAAACCCTGATACTTCGAAAGAGATTGTCCAGTTGGTACACGAAGTTCATCTAGTTTTTTCCGTGACCCTTTCAACTTTTTGCACATGTTATGCTGGTGAAATGATGAAACCATGCCAAGTTTCAACCTTTTCAGAATTCATATGTAGAGTTTTTCAATTTCAGGACCATTTAGCTCAAAACAAATCAGTAAATGCATTAAAAAAGGAAAATTATGTCAGGAATGGTTGAAAGTTGATGACGTGGCTTCGAATGTCACATGCTGGATGCAAAAAACGTCCGGAGATGTAATAAGTTATTAAAAAATTTAATTGCCGGTGTAACAGATGAGTTTTCGTCTGAAACCCTGATACTTCGAAAGAAATTGTCCAGTTTGCACACGAAATGCATCCAATTTTTGCGGTGACCCTCTCTACTTTTTTGCACATGCTATGCGGGTGAAATGATGATACCATGCCAAGTTTCAACCTTTTCAGAGTTCATTTCTAGAGCTTTTCAACTTCAGGGCCATTTAGCTCAAAACAAATCGGTAATTTCATGAAAAATAGCAAATTATGTCGGAAAGGGTTGAAAGTTGATGACATGGTTTTGAATGGAGCATGCTGGACAGAAAAAACGTCCGGAGTTGTAATAAGTTATTAAAATTTTGAATTGCCGGTGTAACAGATAAGTTTTCGTCCAAAACCCAGATACTTCGAAAGAGATTGTCCAGTTTGTACACAAAGTGCATCCAGTTTTTGCCATGACCCTCTCTACTTTTTTGCACATGCTATGCGGGTGAAATGATGATACCATGCCAAGTTTCAACCTTTTCAGAGTTCATTTGTAGGGCTTTTCAATTGCAGGGCCATTTAGCTCAAAACAAATCAGTAAATGCATTAAAAAAAGCAAATTATGTCAGAAAGGGTTGAAAGTTGATGATGTGGTTTTAAATGCAGCATGCTGAATGGAAAAAACGTCCGGAGTTGTAATAAGTTATTAAAATTTTGAATTGCCGGTGTAACAGATCAGTTTTCGTCCGAAACCCTGATACTTCGAAAGAGATTGTCCAGTTGGTACACGAAGTGCATCTAGTTTTTTCCGTGACCCTTTCAACTTTTTTGCACATGCTATGCGGGTGAAATGATGATACCATGCCAAGTTTCAACCTTTTTCGGAGTTCATATGTAGAGTTTTTCAATTTCAGGGCCATTTAGCTCAAAACAAATCAGTAAATGCATTAAAAATAGCAAATTATGTCAGAAAGGGTTGAAAGTTGATGACGTGGCTTCGGATGTCACATGCTGGATACAAAAAACGTCCGGAGATGTAATAAGTTATTAAAATTTTGAATTGCCGGTGTAACAGATGAGTTTTCGTCTGAAACCCTGATACTTCGAAAGAGATTGTCCAGTTTGCACACGAAGTGCATCTAGTTTTTGCGGTGACCCTCTCTACTTTTTTGCACATGCTATGTGGGTGAAATGATGATACCATGCCAAGTTTCAACCTTTTCAGAGTTCAGTTGTAGAGTTTTTCAATTTCAGGGCCATTTAGCTCAAAACAAATCAGTAAATACATTAAAAATAGCAAATTATGTCAGAAAGGGTTGAAAGTTGATGACGTGGCTTTGAATGGTGCATGCTGAATGCAAAAAACGTCTGGAGTTGTAATAAGTTATTAAAATTTTGAATTGCCGGTGTAACAGATGAGTTTTTGTCCGAAACCCTGATATTTCAAAAGAGATTGTCCAGTTGGTACACGAAGTGCATCTAGTTTTTTCTGTGACCCTTTCAACTTTTTTGCACATGCTATGCTGGTGAAATGATGATACCATGCCTAGATTCAACCATTTCAGAGTATATTTATAGAGCTTTTCAATTTCAGGGCCATTTAACTCAAAACAAATCAGTAAATGCATTAAAAATAGCAAATTATGTCAGAAAGGGTTGAAACTGGATGACGTGGCTTTGAATGTTGCATGCTGGATGCAAAAAACGTCCGGAGATGTAATAAGTTATTAAAATTTTGAATTGCCGGTGTAACAGATGAGTTTTCGTCTGAAACCCTGATACTTCGAAAGAGATTGTCCAGTTTGCACACGAAGTGCATCTAGTTTTTGCGGTGACCCTCTCTACTTTTTTGCACATTCTATGCGGGTGAAATGATGATACAATGCCAAGTTTCAACCTTTTCAGAGTTCATTTGTAGAGCTTTTCAATTTCAGGGCCATTTAGCTCAAAACAAATCGGTAAATGCATGAAAAATAGCAAATTATGTCAGAAAGGGTTGAAAGTTGATGATGTGGTTTTAAATGGAGCATGCTGAATGGAAAAAACGTCCGGAGTTGTAATAAGTTATTAAAATTTTGAATTGCCGGTGTAACAGATCAGTTT